>NC_142807.1:30121747-30358981 GCF_049724085.1 Artemia sp. Qi Xiang Cuo | reverse complement strand
CGAAGGGGTATTGTGGGCGTCGCGCTGGTACCCCCTCCTCTACTGTAGACTAGTAAATAAGTGGAAAAAAGTTGGCGCATTGGATTAAAATATAATGGGATTATCAAGCATACGTTAAAAATACAGTCAGCAATATGTAAGAAATTAAGACAACCGCCCATTGAATTTAATTTCAAGTGAAATTAGAAATGGTGTGACTTTAAGTGTAACTAATCATGAGCAAAAAAACATGACATTTTTTCATACAAGTAAAAATATGTTCAGGCAATTCTGTTGCATAGAACATTTTTCGAGCGATAGAGTAAATTGTTAATTCAGTCCTACTAATAAGGGAGATCAGGGGGCTTCACCCCGTGATACTTAGGTGTTTATTTGGAAAAGTGGTCATTGGGAAAAGATGACCGAAGTCAGGAATAGTCTTGTCAAACCAACTTTCATTAAGTGGAGCTTCGTCTAATGAGAATATAATCAGTGCAAATAAAATAATGAAGGTCAAACTGAACCGAGAAAATAACTATATACTATGAAACATGGTTCTTTAGAGAGATGGTGCTACCGCATAATTGGGAAAAAAGCGCATTAGAGTCGGTGTGGTAAAATAGTTAATTTGGAGGCACTTGGGAGTATTATACCTAAACACAGGCTGAAATAAGTAATTTGTTTCCTGAGTCCTTCTGGATTATACAAATATCGGAATGAACGAGGAAAAAAGAGATACCATTTACTTGTTATAAGAAAAACTTGTATTAATAGTTTCTCAGACATAAACAAAATAGAAGTCATCAAAGATTGCAAATTGATATAGATTCTATTCAGATTCAAATGTAAAACCGAAAACCATTTTTTTTACGTAAAAATCTACATTTTTTCTGATTATAGTGATGAAACACAAGAGAAATTTATTTTGTATCTGTTGTGTATTTTGTAAGCAGTCTAAAGATAAAATGCAGATAAAAAAAATAGGGACTAATCCGTCTGAATTCAAGGATTTTGTGAACGAGCGTGCCTAGAACGCGAAACTGAAAAAGTGTGAATCTAGAACACGTGTGATTTTTAAAAAGGAAACATAGGCTATTTTTCTTAAAACTGTGGTGGACTAAGGAGGAAGCAGGGGCAGGAGTAGGAGCCATCTTCCTTTTGGCGTGACTATAGTTTACTTTCTTAGTTTTCGCTTACATTCTTGTGTAAAAAAAGTGACCACAGTGGTTATACAAGTGCATATTTTTGAATTTGCAAATTTGATGTCTAAGTCATAGTTAAATTCCAGCTTCAGAATCAGTCAGGGAAAAAAAAAACTTTATACAAATTCTAGCCTGTATGTTGCTACACTTCTATAGGTTGGTACATTTACAACAATTTGTTCCCTTTCTTCTCTATTTTACAAACTCTAATATAATTTCATCATCCCAATGGAGAGAGGTCAAAGACCACTCCCCCCCCCCCTATCAACGGCTGTGTCTCTAGTCAGTTTGTTAGAATTTCAGTTTCATTTTTCCATCGAATAAATATGAGATTTTGTCCTGTTTGGGGAGGGTAAAACAAGGAAAAGAAAACTGCTTCTAAAGCACAACAAAGAAGTTCGAAGAAAGAAAAGTAACTGCAACAAAGCGCTAAAATGTTAATTTTGGCGATGGCCAAAGTAGGGAGAAAAGAGCTGGAAAGGAACAGACTAGACATTTACTTGAAAGATGTTTGAATAGAAAAAAGATAATTTATAAATGGAAGCATCACCAAGGAGAGCCAAATAAGACAACATATGCTGAACATTGTGTTAGTTGCTTATACGAAAAAAAATATCAACTTCACTGCAATTCCGCCGAGAGTAGCATGGATGCACTGATTTTTTCTTATACTTAGGACGCAAATGACCACTCTGGCAGTCGTATGAATGATAAAAATCACAACGCTTCTTCCATTTAAAGGCTAAAGACAAAAAAGTAGGTCAAAACATTGGATCTGGCACCAGTTTCAAGAAAAAAATTCTTAATACAACAGGCATTGTATTCGGCCTCAAGAAGGGAACTTCAGCTTCAAACAAAATGATGGAATAATAATGCTTTAATAGGAAAATGGATAAAAAAGATAAAGCTACAAACAAATATTTAAGCAAAATGAAATCGGAACTTTTAATAAATTAATTTTGCTTCTGATTAAGTGTACACCTTAATGAACAAATTAGTAAAATAGCAAGTAGGATTATAACCACAATCACGATATTGTGATTCTTTCAGTTTTAAACTGAAATTTTTTTACAAATCTTTTTGTAAGGTAAGACCTATTGTACAAGACTTGTCGAATTATAAATAATTGTTTTTTTTTGTGGCTAAAAATTCCTGCGAGACATATTACAAGATCTACCTATGATGAGGCCCTGCAAAAATCTTATACCTAAGAGCATTATGAATCATTTTGCTTTACGAGTTTTTACATCCACTTTCTACAGAACAGTTGTCGCTCCTTCACTTGGTTGTTAATTGTTACAGGCATGGCAGCCAGTATCTAAGAAAACGCTTTGAGTTTTGAGTATTGAGTATAACTGTAGAAATATCTCTTCATAAAGAAAAAAGAATCGATAAATCCAGTTTGACGCTTTGAGTATCTTTAAACACGTGAAATCTTATAACCCCGAAGATTATTATACTGTATTTCCTTTTCTCATTTTATGTGTTTCAAAATTCACTTTCTATAGAGCAGATGTCCTGGCTTTGCTGAAGTGTTGCAAAATTATCATGTTTACTTATCGTATGCATCATGCGCATAATTAGGATTTTCCAAATATTTTTTTTTTAATAAGCTAATTCCTAATCAATTAATAATTGCCAGGAAAGCTTTCTATTAAAAGTGATTTTTTTTTTGGATGTTAAACAACAAAGATCAAAACTGTATAAGGTTTTCCGTGCCATGTACAATAAATTTCCATGAAAGAGGCCTTATTACAAAAACAAAAATTCTGTCACAGAATCAGAAAATAAGCTATAGTTGTGAGATTAAAAATATAAATTTAGTTCAGTACTATCTGATATTGATTTAAATTTCTTAAACATTTCAAAAAACGATTGTTCGTATACTGTCTAAATTCCTTCCAACTTTTCTTCCTCATTTTTATTTGTATTCGTACCTGATTGGGGCAAAAATAAAGCCGATTATGTTAGTGATCATCTCAGAGAAAAAATCATTTAATGAGTCATGTAATGTTGCAACCCGTGTCTGAAGCAGGTAACTATACTTCAATTAATTTGACACATGTACAATGACTAACATATGAACGATCGAATGCACCACTTTTGCACCTGGATGAAATCTAGAAAAGAAACATTTTGGCAATGTCACACGAGGTGATTAAAGTTATAAGTAAACCTAGAAACTTATTTTCTGTTTCTAGGAATGCATTAAGTTAAAAAAGGCTCTGGAATAACTGAAAGTACATTAAATACCAGAAATTTAACTTGCAAGTAAACATGGGAAACATGTCAACCCTTTAATGCTGGACAACTATGACAGATTAAGCTGCATCCCATCCCTTGAGCAAAAGCTTTGAGAACCCCACTGTCTCGACTGAACACTAGGATTTACCAAACTCCGAACATAAACAGGAAAAAGTTTTATAAAGTATCTTCGGTTACTCGTAAGATTGCCCATACAATAGAGCTTAACCAAGTATCAATAAATGGCAATGGATAGAGAATAGGCATATACGGAGGGGAAGTCACCGGCTTCAACCCTCCAGAGTTATTGCATTCAATTTTCTGTAATATCCATTAAGTTTAAATAATAAATGAAGCAAAAGCAGAAACACACCTGTTGTATGTACTACACGTCAAGTTCTTAATTAAAATTTAGAGATGTAAAGGATTTGAGGGAAAAGATCTCTTTCAATAGCCTATAAAAATAGTCATTTGGCTTAAACTACGCAAATATTATACTATCATTTTCAATAGTTTTTGTTTCAGATACTGATTTATTCCAACTAGTTTGAGGAAACTACTACTTAAAGTAGATGGCAGCGTATATGGCTGTTTAAAAGGGTTCTAAATTTTGCTTCGACCAAACAAGCTTTGGGTAAAGGCACAAAAGATTTTCAGATTCGTTTTGTTTAAGCTTCCCTTTGAATTTCAAAGTTGTTTTATTATCTAACCTCAGTTTCGCTGTTTCGGGTTAGGATTAACAGTTTATGATTGAGGAATAATTTTTCACATAAGAATAGTAGAGCATTTTAATTGAGGAAGCTGGGCATCCAAACTCCTTGAATATGTGAATTCAAAATCCTCGTAACCACTTCAGGCTCTATCTCTGTGTTCGGCATAAGTCCATCCCCAAAGAAAAACAAAAACGGAAATGAGGTAAGACTTGTACCTGGATACTGTCGCATGTAACCAGTGGAACTTCCAAAAAATTGCCAAGACAAGGTTGGGTCTGTTTCGTAGTTATGAACAAAGATAGGGTTCAACCTTTCTGACCAGAATAATGAATTTTGTACGTCTGGTGCTGAAACATTTAAAAGATTAATTCCGTTACAATTTTTCTACTTCTAAAAACGTTAAGAATCAAGAATCGCACGATAAATACATACTAAAATCTTTTAAAAACAAATTTAACGTAAATATTATTTATCCAGCTGTTCACATCATATCATATATTGTTTTTCACAAAGCATATCCTTTCCAGCAATGTTCAGTGAGTTAAATATATTTATAAGTAGTAGGTTAAATATGTCAGTAAGTTATATATTTCTGTATATAACTTATATAGACAGTGAGTTATATATATTTATAAGTAGTAGGTTAAATATGTCTGTTAGTTATATATTTCTGTATATAACTTATATAGTCCGTGAGTTATATATATTTATAAGTAGTAGGTTAAATATGTCAGTGAGTTCTATATTTCTGTATATAACTTATATATTCAGTGAGTTATATATATTTATAAGTAGTAGGTTAAATATTTCAGTGAGTTCTATATTTCTGTATATAACTTATATATTCAGTGAGTTATATATATTTATAAGTATTTTGCGTGTTTGGGTACCTCCATAGGAGGCATGGACCAAGGGGGGACCTTGTCCCTGGGGGTCCATAATGGAATCTGGGACACCCTCCCCCGGGGTCATAAATACAGGCGAAGGAGGAAGAAGGCCCCTCAAATGTACACTCAAAAGGACCCACTGGTTTGCCCACAAGTCCCATGAGTTGCAAACCTTCTCCCAGTAATGGGTTAAATTGCATGGTGATGCAGAACACCATCGCGGGAGGATCCTCTATAGGAGGACAACTTCGGTAAGGCATAAGATCCAGATCTATGGACAACGCCCTCTGCAAAAGGCTACCTCGACCCTGTTGGGGTACTTGCAAGACTGGGGACCTTGCAGTCAACTTTTATTCCCACTGGAGGATTGGCACCTTCTGAGGAAATTATAGCCTAGTAAACAACACAGTATTCGCACGGTATTCTGAGTAATGGACAATTATTCTGGGCTTGGTCTGTTTTGTTAGGCGTTTTTGGGCTGAAAAACCTCTTCCTAGCTAATTTATCTATTATTGGTTGCCTCCCCGTAGTAGTATAATATTTGTAGTAATGAATATATAATGAGTCGGAGGTAATAGGTTTGAGAATGTCTGTGCAGGATTTCGACTCTTGTTGATAGAAGAGCATCACTAAGTGCTGAAAACCATGTTGTGACCAAGATGGGCACAGGATTGCACAAAACCTCCATTCATGGAGGTCCCAGGGACTTCTTGCTGTCCGATTCTAAGCTGGCTTTAGCACTTCGGTGTATACTTGAGAAGATATGTAATCCCCGTCCTGCACTGGTATCCGGGATCATTACTTTTCCTGAGGCGAAAATAATTTCAATGATTTAAAGAAGATGAAAATTGGAGCTTGGAATGTTACGACATTAAAAAATGACTATCGTATCGACATTTTGACTGAAGAATTTAGACGATTCAAACTGGATTTATTAGGAGTTTCAGAAACTCATATCCCAGGGGTAGGAAGCATGAAATTAGGTGATATAGAATTTGTTTACTCACGCAGGAAGGATGGGGTACATAGACAGGGAGTAGGGCTCATGATGAATAAGGAAGCTGCTAAATCTTGTTTAGGCTGGGAAGGAATTAATAATAGAATACTAATTGCTCATTTTATGACTAAAAAGTTCAGGGTATCAGTTATAGTAGTATATGCCCCTGTAGAACCGACTGACGGAGATACTAGGGACTCATATGAATTTTACTTACAGTTACAGGAGCAAATAGACAAGGTCCCAGGTAGAAATATAATGTTATTACAGTGAAATTTTAACGCCCAGGTTGGTAGAAATAGGGATAGATGGTATCCCAGCCTAGGTAAATTTGGTGTAGGGAAAAGAAAACAGTAATGGATACAGACTTTTGCAATTTTGTAGGTATAACAATCTAGCAATAATCAATATGGTGTTTGGTCATAAAATGGTTCATAAGTTAGCATGGCATTCACGTGATGGTAAGACAGCAAATCTTATTGATAATGTTACAGTAAACCGGATACTGGCAGGATCAATACAAGATACCAGGGTATATAGGAGTGCTGTTATTGATGTTAAAAGTAAAGATCACCATCTAGTAGTGTCAAGGGTTAATTTAGAACTGAAATATCGGAAGGGTATCTAACTCCCGGGAAGTTATGATGTTGGTAGACTCCAGGATGAGAATTTGAGAGAAACTTTCCAGGAACAGTTGAATACTAAACTTGAGAGTTTAAAATTTGATAATGTGGAAGATGGTTGGAATAATTTAAAAAAAATAATTTGTGAAGTTGCTGAAGGTGTGTTAGGGAAGAAAGCTAGAACTGCAGATAAGAATATTGGTGAAAAAGCTTTATGTTTAATAGAAAGGAGAAAGGACTTGTACAAGAATTATCTGAGTGATAGATCATATGAAAACAAAAGGAATGTAAAGAAAGTGGAGAAAGCATTAAAATATGAACTAAGAAGGTGTGAAGTGGAGGCCATGGATAAAATTGCCAAGGATCTGCAAGATGCAGCTAGACGGCATATTAGTAAAATATTGTCCTGGCATGTTAACAAATTGAGAGGGAGTGATCAATCCGGACTTGTCCCAGTTAAAGATAGGAATGGGGTCGTAATTGGCGATAAGGAAAAAACTAAAGAGAGATGGGTCGAACATTTTGAGAACTTGCTTAACCGAGATAGAGTTGCAGGAAAAAATATAGAGGAAAATGAAAAAGTTCGTGACACTTTGGTTTGGATGTGAAGGAAGATTTGTTTTGTGAGGAAGAATTAGCAACAGTACTAAAAAGATTAAAAAATAATAAGGCTCCAGGTGCTGATAGGGTGGTAAATGAGTTTCCTAAATATGGTGGCTCTGAGGTTAGAAATAAGTTACTGAAGATAATGAATATGATTTTTGAAAGAGGGGAAGTACCTAACGATTTTAGGAAAACCTTAATTAAGCCACTTTATAAGAAAAGTGATAAAAGTGAGTGTGGTAATTATCGAGGCATTAGTCTGGTCTCTGTAGGTAGTAAATTACTTAGTAATATGATATTTTTTAGACTGAGAGATGCCATAGACAAAGTTTTAAGAGAAGAGCAGTGCGGTTTTAGAAAAGGTAGAGGATGTGTCGACCAAATTTTCACTCTTAGGCTAATAATTGAGAAGTGCCTGAGTTTTAAAACACCTTTGGTCCTCAGTTTTATAGATTATGGGCAAGCGTTCGATTCTGTTAATAGACGAGCTTTAGCAAAACTCTTATCCTTCTATGGTATACCGGACAAAGGTGTTAAAGTGATTTGTTCTATGTATGATAATAACACTGCTACGGTTAAAGAAGGAAATGAGGTTAGCAGCTGGTTTTGTATTAAATCAGGAGTTAAGCAGGGCTGTGTTCTATCCCCCTTTATATGGATTATTTTGACGGATTTTGTTTTAAGGAGCACAGGAAAGGCAATGGGAGACCAGAGAATCAAATGGGGAGGAAAAAGTCATCTGGACTTGGATTATACTGATGATTTAAGCATCCTAGATGAAAGTGTGAGCAAAATGACTGAAGTTTTAGAGGTTTTGCGAGTTCAGGGTGCTAGAATTGGTTTCAAAATAAATATTAAGAAGACTAAGTCACTAAGGCTTAGAATAAGTGAAGATGAAAAGGTGACGTTGGGCAATGAAAAGATTGATCAGGTGGGCAGCTTCACTTACCTTGGTAGTATTCTTAGTAAAGACGGTGGGACCAGTGAAGATGTTAGAAGTAGAATACCCAAGGCTCAGGGTGTTTTTTCAGAGTTGAAAAAAGTTTGGTAGAATAGGAAGATAAGTCTGCAAACCAAGATTAGAACATTGGAAGATACAGTGATGACAGAGGTCAAATATGGCTCTGAAGCATGGACGCTCCGAAAAGTGGATGAAGATTTTCTAGATGTTTTCCAGAGAAATTGCTTAAGGATTGTTCTGGGTACCCGGCTGACTGACCGTATTTCAAAGAATAGGCTATACGAAAAATGTGGTTCAATACCACTCTCTAGGGCTATGATGAAAGAAAGGTTGAGGTGGTTAGGGCACGTTGTGCGGAGAAAGGATGACAGATTACCGAAGTTTGTTCTTTTCGGCCAACCATCTAGGGCTAAACGGAATGCAGGTCGTCCCCGTCTGGGGTGGGAGGACGTCATAAAGAAAGATTTAAAGGAAATGGGAACTTCGTGGGCGGGTGTAAAAAGGGAGGCTTTGAATAGATTGGGGTGGAGGAGGATCTTGCGTAGCTGTGTTGGCCTCAGGCGGCTTGGTGCTGCGGTGAGTTGTTAGTAGTAGTAGTAGTATTCAAATAAAATCAAAAAGTAAGCGTGTGGATTTGTTTGTACATTGACACTAAGCTAAACTAATCCAGCTAAAATCGCATGGAGTATGAGCTCATGTACACTTATACGGCTCTCAGGAGTCACACTCACTAGCTCAGGCCTTCAGTCATTGCAAGCTTGCTGTCAAATTGTTAAGTTTCTGCTATTTTTAGGTTTTGCATTTTTTTACTTTTTTTTTAGCTATAATATATATATATATATATATATATATATATATATATATATATATATATATATATATATATATATATATATATATATATATATATATATATATATATATATATATATATATATATATATATATATATATATATATATATATATATATATATATATATATATATATAGTTTAATTTTTTTTTTATACTTTCGTAACATAAACTTTGAATTGTCTTTTATAAGCTTTTTGAATGAATAGCATTTAGGTTTATAGAAGACATTAGGAAAAGTGAGACAATTCGCTTTTTCTTAGGAACTTTATGGGCTTAGACGAAATTATATTTGCCCAAACTTCCAGGTTCATAAGAGACACAATTAATGTATAAAAATTTTGCCCCTTTAAGACCGTGAGGGCAATGCAAAAAAAAGTGCATTTAAGTAAGAACCAGAGTAAAATCTGTAATTGTGGCTATGAGAACAAATACCTACCAAAGCGGAATCTAAGAAAAAATTACTGTTTGTCTGATTATTGTGAGCAATTATGGTTAAATTAATAACTATTAAATTTATCGATGCCTGGCAATTACCGGCTGTTTAAGTTTTTTCTTCTTTTTTTGGGGGCGGGGGGGGGATGAGTCACAGTATGCCAATAGTATGAGGTACACCATAATACTCTCTATAAATTACTCTATAGAGTAATAATATTTATACTCTAGTATAAACTAAAAAAATTCAAAGTTGCTTCGGCTGAATGAGCATCAAAATTTTTGCACCATTAGATTTTGAGCACCTTAAACATTAATATGAGCCATCGTGTATCTTAGATACAACAAAAACGCTGTTTGCGCAATACCACTATAACCCAGGCAAGAACAAGATAAATTATGGCCATTGATTAGGCTGAAAATAGATAGCCAAACATAATTCGATTAACTGTTACAAAACATATTAATCATCAACAACAACCAAATAATACGGATAGAATCACGGAAAACATGTAGTATTGAACAACTTTGATACATTACATTTCCTGGGACACATTTTTCCATTTTTTTAGTAATCTTATTGGAAACATATTTTGGTCTTATTTTCTTTTTTACTTAGACAACTACAAGAACCTAAGAAATTTTATAATTTTTATGACTAAAATAACTTTAGGGATTTACTTACCTCCGTCGAATACATTTGTTGGTACATGAACGGAGCTTAAACTAAGGTTTACGGGAGTTCTGAAGAACCTGGGGTTTGGCGTTAGTTTAAGTTCCTTATAACCCTCCTTGAGCTCTCCCTGCTCCCCGTCATACCACTCATTCAATCTCTTAGCATTGTAATAATTGGCCACTATTCCTGAATCTTCTCTATGAGACATTGACGCTTGCTCGGCGACGTCCATTATTCTCTGAAATAAAAAAAAAAAATCACAACAACAGTTTTAACATTAAACTCTTATTTAGGACAAGGGAAGAATCGCATACTGCCACTGTTGCCGTGCCCATACGAAAAGCGTAGCTCATATTTTAGGCTAAACGCTAAAATTATATCTTTTATTCCCAATGATTTACGAACAGCGGCTCAAGCACAAGGGTGATTGGAAGAAAATATCAAGTGTTTCTCATAATATTTCTAAAATAGAAGTGCTCATTGATGTGCAGTTGCTTCAACCAGTGCAATTTTCATTTTAAATGTTTTAAAAGCCAAATCAGTTGCACATTCGTTGCACTCATAAATGGTTAGAGCACAGCAATATAAAACTAAAGCGTAAAGAATGAGAAGCCAAGAAGGGTATAGCTCCGAGATATACAAAATAATTTATGTTCTTTTTAATCTTTAACGTAACTCTTCACTTTCATTTGATAATAACTCACCTTTTTTTTTATCTAAACAAAACTAAGGCTACTACGCTCTAACAATGACTAAGTAAAGAGCAATATGCGAGCCTTAAATGTTTTCCCAGCCACTGAAAGTGAAGGTGTGATCGTAGAAACTGCAGAAGGGGCTCATTCAATCGGAAGTCGAAATTCTTAGTGCATTTTTCTTGAATTTCAAAAGTGTGTTGGGAGCACTTAGTGCCCTCTTGTGCCCTTTTTCTGCTGCCTGACACCCCTATATAGCCTCAAAATATTGACGGGATCATTTTGTTCAAAATAATAAAATGGTCCAATGAACCCATGTCTGGCACGGAAAGACCCCAAGGTCCCTGTGGCAAGGACCGTAAATAATACAAACTGCCAATTATTTACAAGGTTTTGTAATGAAAAGACGGGGCTTGTTGATATTAGGTGTGTGATTGGCTTGAAACTTTCAGGGACTGTTCTCTGGTTAAAAGGAAAAAAATATTTTGTTTTAGGGGGTTGAGAAAAGGGACCTGGAAATAAACCAAAAAACTTTCGTCCCTGATATGTTTCAAACTTAAAAACGTAAATTCATGGGCCGAGAGGAACTTGCCGTACATTAAACCTGAAAAAAAAAACAGATGACCGTTTATTGTCAGTTTAACATACATATACTCATATTTCTTCCTTGAAGTTTTAATAATTATTATTTATTAAAGTCAAAAAAAGTGAAATCATTTAAAATATATTTCTTTTTCAGTAAAGTTCAAATTATCTCATGTTCTTGAGAAGGCATGGGAGTTGTCAGTCCCCAAATTATGTTCATGTTTGTGCTCGTTTTGAGTTTGAATCGGCCATCTATTGTAATTTCTGTTCGTTTTGGGTTCCATTCATTTATTGATGGTGATTTGTGGTAGTTTTATGATTGGAAGATTAATTGACTTTATTTCTGGTCATTTTTAGTCTAATGGAGCTCTCCACTTTTCTTTGGAAACCTTGTTTAGTGGAAATAGTTTTTTAAATTAATTTCTGTTCATTCTTATTGAAATAGTCTGTTTCATGGAAACAAATTATGTCTTTTGGGTTTTTTTTTCTATAAGAATCCATACTTTGGCTTGCTATTTATATGTTGGAGAAACCTTTCATAAATGTTAAATCTTGACACAAATAAGTAGTGTTTAATTTAATTTTATGCCTCCTCAAGTTGACAAAAAAACATAATGTCATTCCCAAAAAATGCTATCTATGCTCTTGGACAACCTGGATACATTTACGCTCTTTTGATTTACTAATTAAAAAATAACTTTTTCCACAAAATAAGTTTTTCAAAGAAAAGTAAAGAACTCCATTAAACCAAAAATGAGCAAAAATGAAATCAAATAATCTACCAAGCGTGAAACTACCTCAAATCGGCATCGATAAATAAACGTTACCCAAAATGAACAGAAATTACAATAAATAACCGAGTCAAACTCAAAAACGAGCAGAAATGAACATGATTAGGGCACAAAACCCCTATGTCTTCCCAAGGCCAGAACATAATTTGCACTTTACTGAAAAATATAACTGTTTTTACTTTTATAACTTTAATAAATCAAATAATATTAACATTTTGATTACTAAATATCAGCATATGTATATTAAACTGACAATGCACATTCATTTGTATTTTTCTCATAATAGTATTTAAACAGTTGCCCTCCAATCACTTTCGACTATTGAAAAAGGCATTAGCCCTTTCTATTTAAGACCGAATGAGCCCTTTTCGAAGTAACTATGACAACTCCTTCAATACGAAGTGCCCTGGTCTAAACAAAAAAAAATAATAATAATACATTGCATCCACATCGATCTTTACTATAATTAAATAAAAAAAACAAGTTTTTTAAACTGAAAGTAAGGAGCAACATTAAAACTTAAAACAAACAGAAATTATTCCGTATATGAAAGGGGCTGTCCCCTCCTCAACGCCTCGCTCTTTACGCTAAAGTTTTTTATTGTTTTAAAAAATAAAGTTGTGAGACAGAGTCAAACTTTAGCGTAAAGAGCGAGGCGTTGAGTAGGGGACAGCCCCTTTAATATACGGAATCATTTCTGTTCTTTTTAAGTTTTAATGTCGCTCCTTACTTTCAGGTTAACCCAATCATATACTTTCAGGTGAACCCAATCATATACGTAATATTTTCTGTTCGTTTTAAGTTTTGATGTTGCTCCTTACTTTCAATTGAAAAATTTGTTTTTTTATTTGATTTCTGATCTTTTTATTAAATAATGCTGGGAAATCTGGCACCCCGTTCATAGCAATGTCCCTTCCCCCCTGAAAACGTCTGCATACTTCCCAATAACCAATACTATATGTTAACATTGGGTAAAGTTCATTGCTTTCAGCCCTCCCCCCGGGAACTTCGGGGGATTAAGTCATCCTAAAAGACATACTTATAATATTTTCGAACATGCTAAACAAAATGGCTATCTCAAAATTTTGATCTGGTGACTTTAGGAAAAAAAGAGCGTGGGAGGGGGCCTAGATTTCCTCCATTTTTTTTTGGTCACTTAAAAAGGGTACTAGAACTTTTAATTTCCATTCCAATGAGCCCTCCCACGATATTCTAGGACCACTGGTTCGCTACAATGACCCCTGGGGAAAAAAAACAACAAAAAACAAATACGGAGGCATCCGTCATCTTTCTTTTGGTTCAAAATACACAATTCCAGATTTTTGCAAACTGGAGCTTGAAACCTCTAAGGTAGGGTTCTCTCGTACGCTAAATATGATGGTGTGATTTTCATTAAGGTTCTATAACTTTTAGGGGGTCGTTCCCCCTTTTTTCGAAAATCAGCCAAAGTTTCTCAGGCACGTAACTTGTGGGAGGTGGGATTAAACTTGACTAAACCGATATTTCTGAAGTTAGCAAAAAAATCTGATTCTTTTAATGTATCTGCTGGTATCAAAATTCCGTTTGTTAGAGTGTCTCCCACCATTGAGCCGGCCCGCTCCTTAGCCTACTTACAGTTAGTTACTATGAATTGTTCGAAAGTGTCAGGCAGTCGATCACTTTCGACTGTTAAAAAGGGCACTAGCCCTTTTAATTTCCAACCGAATGAGCCCTTTAAACCCTTGCCCTGAAGGTCGTGAGGTGGTTGTCATCCTCAAAAACCTAGTTTCCAGAACTTTCAACTACGTTAAACAGAACGTGTTTGGCGAAATGGTGGGCGCGAGAGGGGCGTTATTTGCTCTCCAATCACTTTCAACTGTTAAAAAAGGCACCAACCATTTCAATTTCCAATCGAATGATCCCTTTTGAAGTTTCTACGACAACTCTTTCAATAAAAACCTTATATGCCCCCAGGGCATAGCTTACAACCCTTACCCTGAGGGCTGGGGGGTGTTATCCTCAAAGACCTAATTTCCAGAAATTTCAACTACGTTGAAGAAAATGGTTATCTCAAAATTTTGATTGGATGTGTTTGGGGAAATGGTGGGCGTGAGAGGGGGTCAGTTACCCCCCAGTCACTTCCGACTATTAAAAAGGGCACTAGCCCTTTAATTTTCCAATCAAAAGAGCCCTTTTTGAAATTCGTATGACGACACTTTCTATAAAAACCTTATATACCCCAGGGCATAACTTACAACCCTTGCCGTGAGGGTTGTGATGGGGTTGTCATCGTAAAAGACATATTTTCCGGACCTTTCAACTCCGTTGAACAAATTTATTATCTCAAAATTTTGATTGGATGGGTTTGGGGAAATGGTGGGCGTGAGAGGGGGGGGGGGTTGCTTGCCCTCCAATAACTTTCGACTTTTAAAAAGGGCACTACCCGTTTCAATTTCCCGTCGAATGATTCAGTTTTGAATTTTCTACGACAACGCTTTCTATAAAAAAAAAAAACCTTACATGCTCCCAGGGCATAAATTACATCCCTTGCCCTGGGGGCGGGGGGGTGGGGGGGATATCTTTTTAACTGCGTCGAACAAAATGACTATCTCAAAATATTGATTGGATTTGTTTGGGGAAATGGTAGGTGTGAGAGGGGTGTTAGTTATCCTCCAATCACTTTCAACTACTAAAAAAGGCATTATCCCTTTCAATTTCCAATCGAATGAGCCTTTTTGAAGTTTCCACAACACCACTATCTGTAAAAACCTTAGATACCCCCAGGGCGTAACTTACAACCCTTGTCCCAAGGGCTCTGAGGGGGTTAATATCCTCAAAGACCTAATTTCTAAAACTTTTAACTACGTTGAACAAATGGCTCTCTAAAAATTTTGATTGAATTTTCTTGGGGAAAAGGTCGGCGTGAGAGGGGGTTAGTTGCCCCCAAATCACTTTTGACTATTAAAAAGGGCACTAGTCCTTTGAACTTTCAGTCGGATAAGCCTTTTTTCAAGTTTTTATGACAAAGCTTTCAATAAAAAACCTTAAATACCCCTAGGGCATAACTTACAACCCTTACCCGGAGGGATGTAGGGGGAGTGTTATCCTCAAAGATATAATTTTTGGACCTTTCAACTACTTTTAACAAAATGTCTATCTCAAAATTTTGATTGGATGTGTTTGGATAAATGGTGGGCTTGCAAGGGATGCTACTTACCTTCCAATCTCTTTCGACTATTAAAAAGGGCGCTAGCTCTTTCAATTTCCAATCGAATCAGCCCTTTTTGAAGTTTCTACGACAACGCGTTCTATAAACACCTTATATGCCCCCATGGCATAACTTACAGCCCTTGTCCTGATGACTGTGGGGGGTTGTCATCCTCAAAGGCCTAATTTCAAGAACTTTTAACTACGCTGAACAAAATGGATATCCTAAAATTTTGATTGGATGTGTTTGGGGAAATGGTGGGCCTGTAAAGGGTGTTAGTTCCCTTTAAATCACTTTCGACTATTAAAAAGACCACAAGCCACTCTAATTTCCAATCGAATGAGCCCTTTTCCAAGTTTCTATAACAACTCTTTTGATACGAAGTGTCCTGGTCTAAAGAGAAAAAAGATAATAATAATACATTGTGCCAACATCGTTCTTTACTTAGGCAGCGCGATTGCGCTGCCTATGATTTAATTGTAAGAGCATAAGTAGTAATAGTAGCAGTCCTGAAATTTCAACCTATTACCCCCGATTGTTCTCAATATATTGCTGATGTGTCTTATTGGCAACCATACACATAGTGTCTTTTAATTTAATTTTAAAGAAACATTTAGTTGTAAGGCACAATGGGTTAGTTAGATAATTGTAGGGAGTTGACATACCCAAAGTCCCTAGAGACATAAGGTATCTAGGAACTTACCCTTCACCCCCTCCATGGGAGGAGGAGTACTTACCTTTCATTTTCTTTTGACTCTTAAGAAGTGCACTAGAACTTTTTAATTTAATTCAACATCCGCCTAAGCATTACTTGAAAGCTTCACCTTATTACTCTTAGCTTGGGTAGTAGCAATAGTTGCAGTGGCATGAGTTGCAGTATGCCCCTAGCACCTTTGGTTTCTTAAAAATCTCCTTCAACACCCACTGAGATTTTTGAACTTCATACCATCAACCGTTCCTGAAGAATTTCTGATGCGTCCTCTGGACAGTCTGTGTGGGCATAGTATGTTTCAACTTTGTTTCAAACAGTTTCAATATTTTCTCAATTTTTCGTCTTAGTTTCGTATACCCTTTAGTAATGCTCTTAGTTTTAGCAGCAGCACTAGTAGTAGTAGTAGCAGTGGAACTGATAGAAGTATTCTTAGCTTTAAAGGTAGCAGAAGTAGTAGCAGTAGTAGAAGTAGTAATAATAGTAGCAGTAGTAGTAGTATGAGTAGAATCAGTCAAAATTCCTTCAAAATTTCACCTTTATGCCCATAGGCATAGTTGTAATATTATTCAAAGTAGCAGTATTGGTAGTAAAAATAGTATTATTTATAGTAATAGCGGTAGTACTGGTAGCAGCAATAGTATAACGAATCGCCTTTACAAATAGTTGCACTATAAGTAGTAGTTGAAGTAGCAGTAGCAGTAGTAAATATAGCAGTGATAGTAGTATTTTTAATAGTGCTCACATATTACCTTTTGGTCAGATAATGTTTCCCTTAAAGTATTCTCTTAAAGTTCGAACTTAATACCCAAATACATTCTTCAGACACGCTCTTTTGACCATTTACATCCACATAGCGGCTTTAGATTTAGTTCAGATTTCCCCTCAATATTGTAAATGGAGTTGTTTAGTAGTAGTAGTGGTAGCAGTAGTTGCGGCGGGAGTTGTAGTACTTGCGGCAGCTTGTAAATATTACCTTTTTGATGATTTCCCTATTATTTCCTAGAAGTTCTAAATTAGTTTAACCAGTCATTTCTGAGTTAGACCCTTTGGACAATCTGTATATGTATAAAGTGTTTCGATTTAGTTCAACAATCCCCTAATCATTCTCTGAAAGGCTCGCCTGAATGCCCTTTCTCTATGTGGAAATTCAAGTTCAAACATGCATTCCTTTCTCAATAACATATACTATATATAAGCAACGAACGATTGCCTGACTTAAAGTTCTTGCCCTGAGGACTCTGGGGAGGTTGACGTCCTCAGAGACATATTTACTGCGCCTTTTAACAATGCTGAAGACAATAGTTCTCTAAAAGTTTTGATCAGATGTATTTTGGGGAATGATATGCTTGTGGGCGAGGGGCTGGTTGTCCTCCTCTCATTCTTTACTCTTAAAAAGGGTCCTAGAACTTCCGACTACCTATCAAATAAGCCCCATCTGATTCAAAGTTTATAGAACCACCCGTTCCATAAAAACCTTATATGTCCCGGGGCATAACTTACAACTCTTGCCCCTGGGCTCTGGGGGTTATGTTCACCCTGAAAGCATTGTTATAAGGTTTCTGGACTATTCTGAACAAAATAGCTATTTCACAATTTCGATTGGATGCGTTTGGAGAAAAGATGGTGTCAGGGGGGGGGGGGAATACTTGCCCTCCTTCACTTTTGAATCTTAAAAGGAATCTAGAACTTTAATTTTGAATCAAATGAGCCTCCCCTAAAGTTCACACAACCACCTCTTCCACAGAAACTTTATATGCCCCTGCTAAGTAGATTACAATCCTTGCCCTCCCTGCCCTCGACTCCGGGGGTTAGCGTTAACACCAAAGACCTTGTTATGTGATATTTGGACTGTTTTTGAACAAATAGCTATCTTAAAATATCTGTCGAATGCCTTTTGGGAAAATAGGACGTGAGGAGGGCGGGGGCTAGTTGCCCTCTGATCATTTTGACTCTTAAAAACATGAAGTCACTAGAACTTCTTATTTTCAGTCCAATGAACTCGCTCCGAAGTTTATACGACCACCTTTTCCATAAAAAAACCTTATATGCACCGGGTCATAGCTTTCAACCATTACCTTCAGGGCTGTGAGGGGGGGGAGGGATTTCATGCTCAAAGACATAATTACGTGAAATTTCAACTGCGCTGAACAAAATGGTTATATAAAAATTTTTATTGGATGGATTTTTGGAAATGATTGGCTCGGGGGGGGGGGGGTGGCTGCCCTAAAATAGCTTTTGACTACTAGAAAGGGCACAAAAACTTTCAATTTCCAATTGGATGTGCCCCTCTCGAAGTTTCTACGACAACTCTTTCTGTACGGCGTGCCATTTTCTAAGACAAAAAAAAATACATTGTGCCCAAATTGCTCTTTACTTAGGCAGCCGCATTTGATGGTGGTTAATCAATTTCTTGTTGTTACAAAAGTTTGAGGAGTCACAAGAAAGGCTTAGCTCTCCATGTTCCCTGGAGCCAATCCACAGGCAAAGCCTTGCTTCAAAATCTGTTTCTTATTCATTATAAGAAGTTCTTGACCAGGCTGTTGAAGTTATTAATCATATTAAAGTAAGTACAACAAAATCAAGACTATTTAGATTGCTATGTAAGAGATATGAATAGCCTACGCGCCTCACTGCTTTTTCATACAAAGATGCAATGACCAACTCAGGGAAAATTACTGATAAGATTGTCTGAATTGAGAAAGGAAGCACAAGTTTTTTTTGAGGATCAGCCATTTCAGTTTGCTTCCAAGTTCTATGACTTTAACTGCCTTCAGAAGCCTGCGTACTAAAGTGACACTTTTTCGTATTATTAAACGTAACGTTGGATTACAGAGCAGTTTCATTACCATTTTAAAGATATCTGACTAGATGGAGTCTATGCTTAAGAAATTAAGATTTTGGGAATGCTGTCTCATTAAGAACAAGCGTGAAATTTTTGGCACATTTTATAGTTTTGAAGGAGAACAATCTCAAACTATCAGAGGAAGGAAAATTTAATATTACAACGCACTTAAAAGCACTTCAGATGTCACTCAGTTAACACTTTTCGGAGCGAAATGGGGAAGAGAATGGGTTTTCAAAATCCTTATAATCAAAAATTTTTTAGAGAAAGCAACCCACTAGTTAATCTCATACAAAAAAGAAATCTTACTGATTTCTGCGCACAATCAAGAAAAGAATATAAAAACATCAGTGATAAGGCCCCAAGTGTCTGTTGCTTTTCCAAAACATAGTACTTGTTGGAAGGGCATTTATCAAGAACAAACACACAAAAAAAAACTTTTTCCAGCTTCAAATTTAAAGCTTCAAATTACACTTCATCATTTGATCTAGATTTTAAAAAGTTCATCTCGAAAATACGAGCTTTATCTCGAAAATACGAGCAATACGAGCATCTCGAAAATACGAGCATCTCGAAAATACGAGCAATACTTCTCATTGAGAAGTATTAATTTTTTTTTTTTAATGTTTATGATAAATTGTTTAAAAATAACAACGCCAAATGCTCTGTTACTTGAAAATTATATAAAAAAGAATTTATCCAAGGCAGTTTTGATATTATTTTCTTTTAAAATGTGTTTTTTTTCTTTAAATTTTTGTTGGAACAAAATTCAAGTTAGATTTAGAATTGTTTTCTGACAATATGATAAAACTTAGTTTTCATACATTTATATTTAATTTGTGCGTTTAAGGCTCATTTTTTTTTAAAAAGACAACGAAATATAAATAATTTCTTAAAGTTAATAAGTTGGTTAATAGTAGGCTGCTAGGTTGGAGAGGGTACTCCATGATCAAAATATTTTTTTCAGGGATACGGTATTTTAAAAAGTGTGAAACCACTGCCCTATAGGAATTAGAAATTATTCATGTCTTAGTATATAGGTAAATCAAAAGACCCTTTATGGCATGAGACTGTTAAAAAACGTATCTGCAATATTCTGGAATAGCTTGGAGTCTGAAGTTCAGTTTTCATGGGGTCACAAGTCTTGCACTATAAGCCTCTACCGGACCTAAAACCTAAAATCATTTCCACTAGAACGATAAATCGGATATAGGGGGGGGGGAGTATAATTTTGATTGAGGTTGATACAAAAGGCTTTACTGGTTTTTGCTCATTTTTGGGATATTTTCTCCTAATGCAGTTTATCTGTAGGATCTAAATAAAGGAGAGTGAACTAAGCTGAGTATCGTGCATCTTTTATGTGGTGACTTTTGGTTATTTCACTAAAAGGTGGGTGAAACTTACTTTTGCATTTAAAACGACGAAATGAGCCAATACTACAGTTTATTAGGCTTCTACACAGGCATGTGCTCTAATTTCTTCTGAAAACAGGGTTCCCTTATAACTACTATTACTACTACTACTACTACTAACAACTCACCCTAGCACCAAGCCGCCTAAGGCCAACACAGCTATACACGCTGCTCCTCCACCCCAATCTATTAAAAGCCTCCCTTTTTACACCCGCCCACGAAGTTCCCATTTCCTTTAAATCTTTCTTTATGGCGTTTTCCCACCCCAGACGGGGACGACCTGCTTTCCGTTTAGCCCTAGATGGTTGGCCGAAAAGAACAATCTTCGGCAATCTGTCCTCCTTCATCAGCACAATCTGCCCAAGCCACCTCAACCTTTCTTTCATTATAGCCATAGAGAGCGGTATTGAACCACATTTTTCTTATAGCCTATGGTTTGAAATACGGTCAGTCACCCGGGTACCAAGAACCATTATTAAGCAATTTCTCTGGAAAACCTATAGCAAATCTTTATCCGCTTTTCAGAGCGTCCATGCTTCATAGTCATATGTGACCACTGTCATCATTGTAGCTTCTAATATTCTAATCTTGGTTTGCAGACTTATCTTCCTATTCTTCGAAACTTTTTTTAACTGTGAAAAAACATCCTGAGCCTTGGCTATTCTATTTTTAACATCTTCACTGCTCCCCACTATCTTTACTAATAATACTACCAAGGTAAGTGAAGCTGCCCACCTGATCAATCTTTTCATTACCCAACGTCACCTTTTCATCGTCACTTATTCTTAGCCTTAGTGACTTAGTCTTCCTAATATTAATTTTCAAACCAATTCTAGCACCCTGAACTCGCAAAACCTCTAAAACTTCATTCATTTTGCTCACACTTTCATCTAGGATGCTTAAATCATCAGCATAATCCAAATCCAGGAGAATTTTTCCTCCCCATTTGATTCCGTGGGCTCCCATTGCCTTTCCTGTTCTCCTTAAGACATATCCATCAAAATAATTCATATAAAGAGGGATAGAACACAACCCTGCTTATCTCAAGATCTAATACAAAACCAGCTGCTAACCTCATTTCCTACCTTAACCACAGAAATGTTATTCCCGTACACAGCACTAATCACTTTAATGTATTTGCCTGGTATACCATACAAGGATAAAACCTTTACTAAAGCACTTCTATCAACAGAATCGAACGCTTGCTCATAATCTATAAAACTGAGAACCAAAGGTGTTTGAAAACTCAGGCGCTTCTCAATTATTAGCCTAAGAGTGAAAATTTGGTCGACACACCCTCTACCTTTTCTAAAACCGCACTGCTCTTCTCTTAAAACTTTGTCTACGGCATCTCTCAGTCTAAAAAGTACTATATTACTAAGTAATTTACTACCTACAGAGACCAGACTAATGCCTCGATTATTGCCACACTCACTTTTATTACCTTTCTTATTAAGTGGTTTAATTAAGGTTTTCCTAAAATTGCTAGGTACTTCCCCTTTTTCAAAAATCATATTCATAATCTTCAGTAACGAGTCTTTAACCTCAGAACCACCATATTCAAGAAACTCATTTACCATCCTATCAGCACTTGGACCCTTAATATTCTTTAATCCTTTTAGTACTGTTGCTAATTCCTCCTCACAAAACAAATCTTCCTTCACATCCAAGGTATCACAAACTTTTTCATTTTCCTCTATATTTTTTCGTGCAACTCTATCTCGGTTAAGCAAATTCTCAAAATGTTCGGCCCATCTCTCTTCAGATTTTTCCTTATCGCTAATTGCGACCTCATTCCTATCTTTAATTGGGCCAAGTCCGGATTGACTACTCCCTCTCAATTTGTTAACGTGCCAGTACGATATTTTATTATTATGCCATCTAGCTGCATCTTCCAGATCCTCGGCAATTTTATCCATGGCCTCCCTCTTCACACCTCCTTAGTTCATATTTTAATGCTTTCTCCACTTTCTTTACATTTCTTTTGTTTTCATACGATCTATCACTCAGATGATTCTTGTACAAGTCCTTTCTCCTTTCTAATCAACATAAAGCTTTTTCACTAATTTTCTTAGCTGCAGTTCTAGCTTTCTTCCCTAATACACCTTCAGCAACTTCCCAAATTATTTTTCTAAAATTATTCCAACCATCTTCAACATTATCAAATTTTAAACTCTCAAGTTTAGTATTCAACTGTTCCTGGAAAGTTTCTCTCAAATTCTCATCCTAGAGTCTACCAACATCATAACTTCCCGGGAGGTAGTTACCCTTCCGATATTTCAGCTTTAAATTAACCCTTGAAACTACTAAATGCTGATCTTTACTTTTAACATCAATAACAACACTCCTATATACCCTAGTATCTTGTATTGATCCTGCCAGTCTTCGGTTTACTATAACATAATCCATAAGGCTTGCTGTCTTACCATCTTTGTGAATACCATGTTAACTTATGAGCCATTTTATGACCCAACACTGTATTGAATATAATTAGATTGTTATACCTACAAAATTGCAAAAGTCTGTATCCATTACTGTTTTCTTTTCCTACGCCCAATTTACCTAGGCTAGGATACCCTCTATCCCTATTTCTACAAACCTGGCCGTTAAAATCTACCAGTAAAAACATCATATTTCTACCTGGGACCCTGTCTATTTGCTCCTGTAACTGTAAGTAAAATTCATCTGAGTCACTAGTATCTCCGTCAGTCGGTTCTACAGGGGCGTATACTAGTATAAAAGTATCAGTGAAAACTGAAAAACCAAAGTGAATGTGAAACAATAGTTACAGAAGTTTATTGTTTGACTTTTTCTGCCACGTAAAGTCACAACTAGTACGCATCCACTAACTAAACTAGTGATAAATGAAATCAACTAGTTGAATCAACCACTTTCAGAGGTTTACACAAATATTACACCCATAGCAGACCACAATCATCTTGAAACAATAATTGTTTTTCACTACTAAATTTTTCCTCTCTATTAGGTTCTCAAATATTTGGTGTGTTTGTTTTACAAACAGGGCGATTGTCTCATTTTTCTCACTGTCCTTCCCCGGCCTGTCTCCATTAATCTATCTTATTACTTTGGCAGGGAAAGGAGAAAGAGATTCTTTGTACATCTCCCAAGAATAATTAATCCTGAAAATGATCGATAAGAATGATAGCCACTTCTGTGCTGGATTATGGTATTTTAGAATGCAAATATGCGGATGGGGAAGTAGTGTTTAAAAAACAGGAAGACGAATATATAAAAATATTACACGTCCACGATAGTGAATATACTAAGATGAATGCTGAAATAAGATGAAGTCTACAATAAATTGATAATATACATAGTAAGAACTGGATTTATTTCGAGCCTGAGATTAAACAAGAACTGAAACAGAATACCGATTCATGTTTAGTAAATATTAAATAAAAGAGCAAATAAGTTTTTTTTTCAACTGAAAGTAAGGAGCAACATTAAAAGTTAGAACGAACAGAAATTATTATGTATAAGAAAGGGGTTGCCTCCTTCTCAACACCTCACTCTTTACGCTAAAGTTTTTTAGTACTTATGAATAAAGCTTCTTACTGTTAAAATCAAACAAACCTTGTGTTTCAGGAGTCGTTCGTAATCAAATGGGACAACATTCTAACTTTAGCGTAAAGAGCAAGGTGTTGAGGAGACCTTAATATATCTAATAACTTCTGTTCGTTTTACGTTTTAATCTTGCTCCTTACTTTCATTTGAAAAACTTGTTTTTCTTATATTTAATTTCTGATCGTTTTTTAAGCAACCCCAGGGCATCACATCCGCGGAGAAATGCCCTCCCCATTGATATATCCTCTAGACAATCCAATTCCGGTGAAAATTTACCCAGGACAATTACCCTTAACAACTCCACGCGTAAAATTGAGACAGAAAAGAGAAAGCAAGACATATAAAAAAATATTTGTACAGGAATTCTGGCAAGTTACTCTGACAAGTTTATCCCCAGGAAACTTCCCTACCCATGGAAAGATCCCCGGTGGAAAACCCCCATTAGAAAATTTGTCTTTCCCCCCTAAAATGTGTGCATGCTTCCCAATTACAAATACTATACGTAAACAATGGTCAATTTCTATGACCTGGGGCTTTAGAAAGGGGGGTTGTGTTATATTCAAAGGAATAGTTATTTGGACTTTCAACTATAATGAACAAAATGTCTTTCTCAAGATTTTAATCGAAAGATTTTTGGGAACAAAGGAATGGGAGAGGGGGCCTAGTTAACCTCCCATATTTTCGGTAAAAGGGCACTAGAACTTTTAATGTCCGTTCGAATAAGCCCATTCATGATATTCTAGGACCAGTAAGTCGATACGGTTACCCCTGGGGAAAATAACATATAAACACGCATCCGTGATCTTTCTTCTGGCAAAAAATACAAAATTTCACGTTCTTGCAGATAGAAGCTTGACACCTCTACAATAGGGTTCTCTGATACGCTGAATTTTATCGTGTAAATTATATAAATATTGTATAACTTTTAGGGGGCGTTCCTCCCTTTTTTCAAAAATAAGGCAAATGTTATCAGGCTCATAACCATTGATGGGTAAGATTAAACTTAATGAAGCTATATACATTTGAAGTCAACATCAAAACCTGATTCTTTTGATATGTCTATTGATATCAAAAATCAATTTTTTAGAGTTTCGGTTACTATTAAGCCTGGTCGCTCCCTACTTACAGCTCGTTAACACGAACTGTTTGAAAGGAAGTCACTGGATTCATTCAGAGCAATCTCTACTTTTTTTTTATTTAGAACCCTCTACTTTATGGTATAGTTCAAGTGTCGTATATGTAAAGTTTGCTCAGGTCAATTTTCCCTGATATTTAAGGTGCTTTCACTTCCTAAAATCTGTCAATTCAAGATTAGATTCTCTTGTTTTAAAACTTTCAAGAGTGGAAACGAATACACCGTCTACATCTGTAAATAGCAAATCATTGATGAATAAGAAGGTAGATATACAATGAATTTACTATGGCTTATCTGTTTTTAAAAGCAGCACTATACCTGGTTTTAAAAGCAGCCCTGGATTCTGATTCCATCCATATCCCGCAATACAAGCGGTGCCCGTCATTCCACGAGAGCCTGCAGGTGTTATAAGAGAAAGATCGTCCAAATTATTGTATGCAATTTAAGCCGGCCCATATGGCATTATCGTACTTCCGCTTGATAAGGAAAACTCTTGGAACTACCAGATATTCTTACTGTAACATCGTCATGAATACAAGCGGGCCCATAGCCTATCATTACAAGCACCAAGGTATCCGATCATTCAAAGCGCAGAATACCACTATATGACATAAATGACGTTATGTCGACTTCTGGGGTGATAAAGAAAATTCTTGAATTTTCCAGATATACTTTCTGAAAAAATTTCATCATTTCGAGCGCACTTTTTCAAGTATGTTGTACAATAATTGAAGTGAGGTTGAAGTGAGATGATGTATAATAGCCAAAGCTTTGATATGAACTCTAATATACATTTGATAGAGATCTTTTTGTTCCATAATGGTATCGAGTCGATTATTGATAATTGATTATGGATACAACCTGCCAGCTATCATTATTGTAATGTAATGGACCTGGGCACGTCTGTTTTCCATTGATTTTATGAAAGTAAGGTCTGATGTATGAAATAAACGTGAGACCTTTGATTTCACATAGTAAAAGAGCGACACGTTACTCAACTGACCCAAAGAGTCATTGAAGATAATGTCCTTAGAAAAACATTCTAGGCAATCAATGTATTCTTTTTGGGACATTAGCCAACTGATTCTAAGCGTCACAATATGGTAACATGTTATTTGCGCAATCGATTTCTCAATTGGATTTTCTGTAAGTGTTATCAGTCATCTGTTTCTGGGCACTTTTTTGGCATCATTTCAAGAATGTGCATACCACAGTGATTCGAGATGCTTACTGGACAGATATATTCTTTTGATGGTTAATGAAACTTGTTTGATCTCTAAAAAATTCTTTTCGTACAGTTTTGGTCTATCAGTAGACGTTTACAATCCCCTTTAATTACCGAACTGTACTTATATAATCTTTACTTTGAAAAAAAACAACCCTCCCTACCAGCCAATCTTAAACTATGGAATTAATTCCATGGAGTATTTCTTTTCCTTTTGACCTTGAGGGGACGGTAAAGAGCGATACCAAAACTAAAATGCGCATTAACACTACCAATGGGCGGTGTACGTGCTCAGCCCTTGAGGCGAATCTCATTTATTTTTTATTTCTGAACATTTTTGATTTTCTTGTTTTTTCAATAGAAATTTTTTTAACTTTTTATTTTACATGTCTTAAAATAACATGAAATATACTTACAACAAAAGAAATTCACTTGTGATATTTTCGAAATACGAAAAGCTTTTTAGAGCTAGAAACATATGAAGTGGGGATTTATCAAGGTTCAGTCAAGCACAGACACTACTATCAGCTCACATGGGGTATACTATACTCTAAAATAGATGAATTATGTTGTTGCCATAGTCTTTTAGAGAAGAACGACTCTTTGTAGAGTTAGAAACATATGAAGTGGATATTTATCTAGATTCAGTCAAACACTAACATTACTACCACCTCAGAAGTGATATATTAGAGTCTGAAATAGCTGAATTAGGGTTTTTCCAGAGTCTGAGAGAGATGAATTGAATTCTTTTTATAGAGACATATGAAATGGGTATTTATCAAGATTCAGTCACCCAGAGATTCAGTCAAGATTCAGTTACAGCTCATAAGTGATATACATAAGCTCATAAGTGATAAGACAGACACTACTACCAGCAAACAAGTGGTATACTAGAGTCTGAAATAGGTAAATTAGTTTTTTTTTACCATAGATTGAGAATGATGAATTGAATTCTTTTTGGAGTTAGAGACATGTAAAATTGCAATTTATCAAGATTCAGTCAAACACAGACAAACCACCAGCTCACAAGAGTATACTGGAGTCTGATATAGATGAATTATGTTTTTACCGAAGTCTGACAGACATGAATAGGACTCGTTTTAAAGTTAAAGACATATGAAAAGAGGATTTATCAAGATTCAGTCACCCAGAGACACCATTACAGCTCATAAGTGATATACTAAAGCCTGAAATAGATGAATTAGGTTTCTGCCAAAGTCTGAGAGAGATGAATCGGATTCTTCTTAGATTTAGAAACATATGCAGTAGGAATTTATCACGATTCTTAAAAACAGACACTACTACCAGCTCACAAGTGACATACTAGAGTCATAAATAAGTGAATTAGGTTTTTACCATAGTCTGAGAGAGATGAATCGGATTCATTTTAGAGTTAGAGACATATGAACTGGGAATTTATAAAGATTCAGTGAGACACAGACACTACTACCAGCTCACCAGTGGTATACAAGAGTCGGAAATAAGGGAATTAGGATTTTGCCAAAATCTGAGACAGATGAATAGGATTCTTTTTAGAGTTAGAAACATATGAAGTGGGAATTTATCAAGATTCATTCAAACACGAACACTACTATCAGCTCACAATGGGGTTAAAATGGAGTCTAAAAAGGATATTTAGGACATTTAGCAAAGTCTGATAGAGATGGATTCTTTTTAGGGTTAACGACATATAAAGCGGGAATTTATCACGATTCAGTCAAACACAGACACTACTATCAGCTAACAAGTGGTATACTAGATTCTGAAATGGATGAATCAGATTTTTCCCATACTCTGAGAGAGATGAATCAAATTCTTTTTAGAGTTAGAGAAATATAAAGTGAGAATTCAAAGAAATTCACTTGTGATATTTTCGAAATACGAAATGCTTTTTAGAGTTAGAGACATAAGAAGTGGGATTTTATCAAGATTCAGTCAAACACGGACACTACTACCAGCTCATAAGTGATATACTAGAGTATGAAATCGGTGAATCAGGTTTTCACCAAAGTCAGAGAGAGATGATTCGAATTGTTTTTCAAGCTAGAGACATATGAAGTGAGAATTTATCAATATTCAGTCAGACAAAGACACTACTACGAGTTAAAAAGTGATATACTAGAGACTGAAATAGATGAATTAGGTTTTTGCACAAGTCTGAGAGGGATGAATCAGATTCTTTTTAGAGTTAGAAACACATGAAGTGGGAATCTATCAAGGTCAAACAAAGACACTACTATCAGCTCACAAAGGGTACACTAGAATCTGAAATATACGTATTAGGTTTTTTACCAAAGTCTGAGAGAGAAAAATCGAATTCCTTTTACAGTTAGAGACATATGAAGTGGGAATTTATAACGATTCTGTCAAACATAGACAATACTATCAGCTCAGAATTTGCATACTAGTCTGAAATAGATGAATTCAATTTTCACCATAGTCTGAGAGAGATGAATTGAGTTCTTTTTAGAGTTAGAGACATATGGAGCGGGAATTTATTAAGATTTAGTCAAACAAAGACACTACTATCAGCTCACAAGTAATATACAAGAGTCTGAAATAGTTGACTTAGGTTTTTTCCAAAGTCTCAGAAAGGTGAATCGCATTCTTTTTAGAGTTAAAAACGTATGAAGTGGATATTTATCTAGATTCAGTCAAAAACAGACACTATAATCAGCTCACAAGGGGATATACTAGAGTCTGAAATAGATATATTAGGCTTATTACCAAAGTCTAAGAGAGATGAACCGAATTGTTTTTAGAGTTAGAGACATATGAATTGGCAATTTATCAAGATTCAGTCAAACACAGACATTAGTACCAGCTTACAAGTGATATACTAGAGTCTGAAATAGATGAGTTAGGTTTTTACCAAAGTCTGAGTGAGATGAATCAGATTCTTTTTATAGTTAGAGATATATGAAGTGGGAATGTATCAAAATTCAGTCAGACACAGACACTACTAACAGTTAAAAAGTGATATACTGGAGTCTGAAAAAGGTGAATTAAGTATTTGCCAAAGATTGAGAGCGATAAATCGGACTCTTTTTAGAGTTATAAACATTTGAATGAGAATTTATCAAGATTCAGTCAAACAGAGAGACTACTATCAGCTCACAAGGGGTATAATAAAGTCTGAAATATATTTATTAGGTTTTATACCAAATTCTGAGAGACACGAATCGAATTCTCTTTAGAGTTAGAGCCATATGAAGTGGGAATTTATCATGTTTCAGTCAAACACAGACAATACTATAAACTCAGAATTGGTATACTAGAATCTGAAATAGATTAACTCAATATTCCCCATAGTCTGAGAGAGATGCATCGAATTCCTTTAAGAGTCAGAGACATATGGAGCTGTCATTTATTAAGATTCGGTTAAACAAAGACACTACTATGTGCTCACAAGTGATATACAAGACTCTGAAATAGTTGAGTTAGGTTTTTTCCAAAATCTCCAAAAGGTGAATCCAATTAGGTTTATTACCAAAGTCTAAGAGAGATGAACCGAATTCTTTTTAGACTTAGAGACATATGAATTGACAATTTATCAAGATTCAGTCAAACACAGACATTACTACCAGCTTACAAGTGATATACTAGAGTCTGAAATGGATGAATTGGATTTTTACCAAAGTCTGGGTGAGATGACTCGGATTCTTTTTAGATTTAGAGACATATGAAGTGGGAATGTATCAAAATTCAGTCAGACACAGACACTAGTAACAATTAAAAAGTGATACACTAGAGTCTGAAATAGGTGAAATTAGTATTCGCCAAAGTCTGAGAGTGTTGAATTGGATTCTCTTTAGAGTTATAAACATTTGAATGAGAATTTATCAAGGCTCAGTCAAATACAGACACTACTATCAGCTCACAAGGGGTATAATAAAGTCTGAAAAATATATATTAGGGTTTTTACCAAAGTCTGAGAGAGACGAATCGAATTCTTTTTATAGTTAGAGACACATGAAGTGGGAACTTATCACGATTCAGTCAAACACAGATAATACTATCAACTCAGAAATGGTATACTAGAGTCTGAAATAGACTAAATCGATATCACCATAGTCTGAGAGAGATGAATCGAGTTCTTTTTAGAGTCAGAGACATATTGAGCTGGAATTTATTAAGATTTGGTCAAACAAAGACACCAGTAAGTGATCACAAGTCACATACAAGAGCCTGAAATAGGTGAATTAGGTTTTTGCCAAATGCTGAGAGAGATGAATCGGATTTTTTTAGAGTTACAAACATTAAAAGTAGGAATTTTTCAAGATTCATTCAAACACAGACACTACAATCAGCTCACAAGGGGATACACTAGAGTCTGAAACAGATAAATTGGGCTTATTACCAAAGTCTGAGAGACATGAACCGAATTATTTTTAGAGTTAAAGACATTTGAATTGGCAATTTATCAAGATTCAGTCAAACACAGACATTATTACCAGCACACAAGTGATTCGAGACACAAGAATTAGAGACATATGAAGTAGGAAATTATTTAGATTCAGTCAGACAGAGACACTACTACCAGTTAAAAAGTGATATACTAGAGTCTGAAATAGGTAATTACGGTTTTTACAAAGTCCGAGAGCGATGAATCGGGATCTTTTTAGAGTTAGAAACATTTGAAGTGTGGATTTATCAAGATTCAGTCAAACACAGACACTACTATCAGCTCACAAGGGGTATACTAGAGTCTGAATTATCTGTATCAGTTTTTTTCCAAAGTTCGAGGGAGATGAATCGAATTTTTTTTAGAGTTAGAGACATGTGAAGTGGGAATTTATCAAGATTTGATCAAACAAAAGACACTACTATCAGCTCACAAGTGGTATACTAAAGTCAGAAATTGGTGAACTAGGTTTCTACCACAGTTTGAGAGAGATGAATCGAATTCTTTCTAGAATAAGAGACATATGAAGTGGTAATTTATCAAGATTCAGTCAGGCACAGACACTACTACCAGCTCATAAGTGGTATACTAGAGTTTGAAACAGGTGAATTAGGTATTTACAACATTGTGAGAGAGATGAATCGGATTCCTTTTTAGAGTTAGAAACATATGAAGTCGGAATTGCTCAAGATTCAGTGAGCACAGACACTACTATCAACTCACAAGTGGTATACTAGACTCTGAAACAGATGAATTATGTTTTTACCATAGTCTGAGAGATGAATCGAGTTATTTTTAGAGTAAAAGACATATGAAGTGAAAATTTATCAAGATTCAGCCAAACACAGATACTACTACCAGCTCACAAGTGGTATACTAGAGTCTGAAACAGATGAATTGGGTGATTAACAAAGCCTGAGAGGGAAGAATCGGATTCTTATTAGAGTTAGAGACATTTGAGGTGGGGATTTCTCAAGATTCATTCAAACAAATACCTTAACACAGCTCACATCTGACATACTAGACTCTGGAATAGAAAAATTAAGTTTTTACCAAAGTCTGAGAGGGATGAGTCGGATTTTTTTTTAGAGTTAGAGACATATGGAATGGGAATTTATCAAGACTCAGTAGAAACACAGACAAGACTATCAGCTCACAAGTGTTATACTAGAGTGTGAAATAGGTGGATTAGGTTTTTGCAATAGTCTAAGAGAGATGAATTTGGTTTGGTTCAATTACCGTGGAGCGCCACGCTAAATGAACCTAAATGAACATAGCTTGAGTGAAACTATTTAAAAAAAGTGGTGGTTGTAGCTTGGCTGCAGGAACCCGGGTTGCAGGTAAAAAAAAATCAGCTGTGCTGGCATTAGTTATGTGTTCTCACACCAAATGTCTCTCACTCTAAAAAGAATCCGATTAATTTTTCTCATATTCTGGTAAAAAAAACTAATTCACATATTTTGGACTCTAGAGCTAGTAGTAGTGTCTGTGTCTGCCTGAGTCTTGATAAATTCCCATTTCATATGTTTCTAACTATAACAAAAATTCAAATTAATCTCTCTCAGACTTTAGCAAAAACCTAATTAACCTATTTCAGACTCAAATATATCACTTGTGAGCTGGTAGTAGTGTATGTATCTGACTGAATCTTGATAAACTCCCACTTCATGTGTCTCTAACTCTAAACCGAATTCATTTATCTCTTTCAGACTTTGGTAAAATCCTGATTCCTAAATTCAGACTCCAGTATATCACTTGATAGCTCGTAGTAATGTCTGTGTTTTACTGAATCTTGATAAATTCCCACGTCATATGTCTCTTGCTCTAAAAAGAAAGCTATTCATCTTCCTCAGTTTATGGTAAAAACGTAATTCATCTGTTTTAAACTCGAGATTACCCCTTGTGAGCTGGTAGTAGTGTCAGTATTTGACTGAGCCTTGATAAGTTCCCACTTCATATGTTTCTAACTCGAAAAAGAATCCAATCCATCTCCCTGAGACTTTCGGAAAAAACCTAATTCACCGTTTTAAGACTCTAGTTTATCCTCGCACTTCATAAACTCCCTCTTCTTGATACAGTGGGAGTTTTCCACATCTTGATAAATTCCCACCTCATATGTCTCGAACTCTAAAAGGAATTCGGTTCATCTTTCTCAGAATAAGGTAAAAACCTAATTCACCTATTTCAGACTCTAGTGTATCACTCGTGAGCTGATAGTAGTGTCTGTGTTTGACTGAATCTTGATAAATTCTCACTTCATATGTCTCTAATTGTAAAAAAATTCGATTCATCTCTCAGAATTCAGTAAAAAAAACTAATTGACCTATTTTAGACTCTAGTACATCCCCTTGTGAGGTGATATTAGTGTCTGTGTTTGGCTGAATCCTGATAAATCCCCACTTCATATGTTTCTAACTCTAAAAAGAATCTGATTCATCTCTCTCAAACTTTTGCAAAAACCTAAATCACCTATTTCAGACTCCAGTATATCACTTGTGAGCTGGTAGTAGTGTCTGAGTTTGACTGAATCCTTGTAAATTCCCACTTTAGGTAATTCTAAAAAGGATCCTATTTATCTCTCTCAAACTATGGTAAAAACCTAATTAATCTATTTCAGATTCTAGTATACCACTTGTGAACTGAGACAAGTGTCTGTTTTTTACTGAATCTTTATAAACTCCTACTTCATTTATTTCTAACTCGAAAAAGAATCCAATTCATCGCTGTCAGACTTCGAGAAAAACCAAATTCGCCATTTTCAGACTCTAGTACACAACTCTTGAGCTGGTAGTCGTGTATGTGTCTGACTGAATCTTGATAAATTCCTACTTCATGTGTCTCCTACTCTACAAAGAATCAGATTCGTCTCACTCAGACTTTGGTAAAAACCTAATTCAACTATTTCAGACCCCAGCATACCCTTGTGAGCTGGTGGTAGGTTCTGTGTTTGACTGAATCCTTATAAATTCCCACTTCATATGTCTCTAGCTCTAAAAAGAATTCGATTAATCTTTATCAGACTATGGCAAAAACCGAATTCACCTCTTTCAGACTCGAGTATATCACTCGTGAGCTGATAGTAGGGTCTGTGTCTCACTGAATCTTGTTAAATTCCCATTTCTCATGTTTCTTACCCAAAATAGAATCCCATTCAACTCATTCAGACTTTGGTAATAACCTAATTAATCTATTTCAGATTTTAGTATACCCTTGTGAGCTGGTGGTAGTGTCAGTGTTTGATTGAATCTTGATAAATTCCCACTTCTTATGTCTCTACCTCTAAAAAGCTAACTCTATTTCGAAAATATCACAAGTGAATTTCTTTTGTTATAAGTATATTTCATGTAACTTTAAGACATGTAAAAAAAGTTGAAAAAAAAATTTCTAAGTAAAACAAAAATCAAAAATTTTCAGAACAAAAAATAAATGAGGTTCGCCTCAAGGGCTAAGCATGTAAATCGTCCGATGGCAATGTTTATGCGCATTTAAGTTTTGATATCAATCTTTACCGTTCTCTGAAAGTTCAGATGAAAAGATATTCCCTGGAATAAATTCAATAGCTCAAGAATGGCTAGTAGGGAGGAGTTTTAAAAAATTAAAGAGGATATACGCAAAATTCGATAACTGAAGGGGATTGTAATTGTCTATTGATAAATCAAAATTTTATTAAAACAATTTTTCGGGGATCGAAACAAGTTTTATTAACAATCAAAAGAATTTGTCTGTCCAGTGGGCCTCTAAAATCACTGTGGTTTGCACTTTCTCGAAATGATGCCTAAAAAACTACACGAAAACAGATCACTGATAACACTTACCAAAAATATAATTGAGAAATCGATTGCGCAAATAACATTTTTCGATATTGTGAACCTCAACATCAGTTGGCTAGCGTCCCGGAAACAATAAATTGATTGCCTAGAAGGTTTTTCTAAGGATATACTATCTTCAATGAATTGTTGGCTCAGTCAACTAAACGTCTCATTCTTTTACAATAGAAAATCATCGGTCTCACGTTCGATTCATACCTGAGACATAAATTTCATAAAATCAATGGAAAACCTATGTGTCCATGGACATTACATTACAATAATGATAGCTTGTCAGTTGTAGTCATAATCAATTATCAATAATCAATAGTCGGCTCGTTACTATTATATTAAAAATAGACCTCTACCGATTGTATATTAAAATCCATTTCAAAACTTCGTTTATTAAACATCACTTTACTTCAATATTGTACAACACACTTGAAAAACTGTGCTCGGAATGATAGCATCGTTTCAGAAAGAATATCTGACAATTCCAAGAATTTCACTTATCGCTTCGGAAGCTGAGTAAACGCCATTTATTTCGTATGCTGGTATTCTGCGCTTGGAATGATAGGATACCTGGGCGCTTGTAATGATGGGCTGTAGGTCCGCTTGTATTCATGGCGATGGTACAGAAAGAATATCTGACAATTCCAAGAATTTTCCTTATCAAGCGGAAGTACGATAAGATCATATGGGTCCGCTTAAACTGCATACAATAATTTTGACGGTCTTTCTCTTATAACAGCTGCTGGCTGTCGTGGAATGACGGGCACCGCTTGTATGGCGGGATATGGATGTCATCAGAGTCCAGGGCTGCTTTTGAAACTAGGGACAGGGCTGCTTTTAAAGGTGGAAAAGCCATGCTACTAATGAATATAATTTCCTGAATAACAAAGAAATCATAGAAAAAGAAAATAAAACTTAGTACTTTTTATAATGATATTCGCACTATAACTAAATAGGCCAAATCAGTTGTAGTTTGGTCATGGAATTTCGTAAAGGCAGATCCGCTCCAGGAATCATTTCGTTGTTTTAATTTTTATTTCCAGAATTTAATTGAAACTCTGCTTCTCTGGTGCCGGTCTCTGGGTCGTCAAAATTATTTTTTGTGGTTCACTTATCAAATAAGTGAAATCTGCTTGTTCCAGCTCAGTTGTGTTATAGCCCTTCCAATAATCTGAAATGATTCTTGAACATCCATGTTGAGACACTATATTCTAACACTAATCAAAGCAAACTAACCAGTGCCCTCGTTAACAATGAACTAAAATGAGCTAGGTCAAGAATCGTTTTAGTAATGAACTTTTCTTTGTCTTTGAGACGATCAGCCGACGCCAAAGCTCCCAATTTAATAATTCACAAATGACCTTTACAATTTTGCTAATAAAGTATTAAATTTTCATCGTGTTTTATTGTCACCAAACTTTACTTCTCGAGTGTGTTTTATATAATAGATAAGTACCTAATTTCCGTATAGGAGCATGTAGTTTTTTTTTTATTTACGCCATGGTTGCCCTCACTGTTTTGTTCAAATACGTTGTCGGTTTTAGACCTTGATAAGAGGGGGCATTACATGTATTCTATATTTTTACGCTATTTTGATGTACCTTCCCCTTGATTATGAGGCCTAAAACCGCTACTTATCAAATACAAAACCAAATTCCTAATCCAAACAATCAAATTACGATTTACGTACTGACCGCACATGTTTTAGATTAAGCCATCTAGTTTGTGGATCTTTTTTCTCCTAGTCATTTTTATGCGATTCTCTCAGCAGTCAAACTCAAATTAAAAACGTGTCTGACCCGTCTTAGCCTCGGGTATGTTCCCAACAAAGTATAATCACCTACGGAACAAGTACTGACAAAACCTATCCTCTCCACACAAAAAACGTGACGTTTTTGTATACCTATGTGAACCTGGCAACTAAAAACCGTCGTTACACAATTTTTCCCGGTCACTCGTCGCCTGAATCACGCTCTAGCATAATTATTGGCCGGAGCAAAGTACTTTGGTTCGGAGCGATTAAATAGTACAACATTTTGCGTCTAGAGGCGCTGAGGTACGCGGGGTCACTTTTGTAGAGTTTTGTCAGTACTTGTTCCGTAGGTGATTATACTTTGGTTCCCAATCAGGGGTTGTAAAGTGGGGTTATGTAGAACAGCAGAAAATAAAGTAAAATTTTAATTTGTTTCATCAATAGATATAAAATTAACGACTGTGATTAAAAAGCTGAAAAGCTTGGAATATAGTAAATAAAAAAGAGTTACAATTTGAAGTTGATTTTGACTTCGTCGCTTTTATACATGCCCTAGAAGAGTCTAAATTGTGAAAACGTAAAAACAATCGTGGAGGAATGAATTTAAAAAAAATAGAATTTTCAATTCGGTCAATTAATTTGAAAAGTTTTTTTTTTAATTCATGGACTTTCAATTTTTCAAATTTTCGTTTTTTACGCTCCAGACCTTTTTCAAAAAAGCTACTAAGTTTCACTTTAGATTTTTTTTCTATTTCATGAGAATGAAATCAGAAAAAACAAAACTGTCAAATTTGAGATCCTTTTTCAAAGATCCCTTGTGGAAAAATTTATTTTGCTGGCATGTCAGGTCAGAGAGCAAGATCTCTTTTCATAGCATAAGAAAATTAACATTGCAATGGATTATCGAGTTTAGCCTTAAAACTATAGATCCTCTGTCTTACCCTAACTGCTGAGGTTTTACTTTCAACCATCTTATCAACATCATCTGCCATTTGACGAAGAAGCTCTAATCCATCAACTCTTCGAATTGTTGCCTCTTGTTTGTATCTCTGTAATGGTAAAAGTAGATACAGCCAGATCCTCAAAATATAGTCAGAGTGTAATACAAAAATAAAACCTTTTAAACCATTGAGGAAATTAGCTGTAATAATGGTTAACAAAATCAGTAAAAACTTTGCAGAAATATATAGAAACACCTCAAAATTTTGCAAGAAAACAGATATTGTTTTCTTCAATCAACATTTTGTACATAAAAATTTGGCAATGAGATAAACGGTGAGTAGCACGCATTTTGTGCGTGTGTGTTTGTGTAAGCTACGCTGTTCAAAGGAATGAGCCCTAAAATTGTGCTATAACCAAAAAATTTTTTTTATTTATTTTCCGCCAACATAGGGCAATGCAAATGTAATTTAAATCCTTTTAAAACTCAAAGAAAATTGTTTTTCATTTCGTTTATCACTACTTCAGACATTATTTGAATGCCCTTTGCCTTAACTATTCGGATTGGGTTTGTCCTATTGACGGTCTAGGTTGTTCATTTTTACCCGTGAGTTTACATGTCTCGGGTCGTACTTTTTATCTAGTCTCCTTTGATGGTTCAGTTTGTTCATTTTGAGCAATTGTTAATTTATTTTTTGTCCTCTAGGTGTTATAAAACAGCTTAATTCGCCTTCTTTGTTCTTCACTTTCATTTCTGATTTGTTCTGTTGCCCGTTGTCATATGTCTCGTAACCATATATTTCTTTGTTTTTCACTTTCGTTTTTGACTCTTTTTAATTTTCGCTGCTGCTTATCTTTTAACCAAATATGTTCGTTATTCAATTTCGCTTTTGACTCGTTGTAATCGCCCTTTTCACAAGTATTCAAACCGCAAATTTCTTTGTTCTTCGTTTTCGTTTATCATTACTTCAGATATTTTTTCAATGTTCTTTGACCCAGTTGCTTGGGTTATGAAACTGCTGAAAACATCTTTTTTTTTTAATAGAATCATTACATTTGAGATTTTATACTGAGCTACGTTTTCTGTGTAATTTTGCATTCGTCATAAAAACTAAAAACGATACAACCACTCCTGAGGTAAAAAAGAAGTATCTATGCTCTTGATATGTGCTCATAAATAGGACGTCAGTCCTATGAAATGTTTTTTTTCTAAAATTAAAGTTCTTGACGAATCTTCTCAAACTCATGACGTTTTTTTTCAGGCCAGTAAATCCCAGGATGCCAAATTTGCCCCCCAAAAATATGGAGTTGTATTCGACAAAAAATTTATACATACATAAATAGATAAACATACACCAATTGCTCGTTCAAAGAGATAAGATATATAATTTTACCTCTTTAAACGATCATAATTGTGTATGTATTTTCTTATTTTTCTCAAAAACGGCTCCATATTTTTATTTCGGAAATTGGCAACCGGAGGGTTTATGGTGTAAAAAAAAGAAGATCCTTATTTGTCTATCTATCTAGTATGCAGAATAATTGTACCAAACGCATTTTGCATGCAGACCCATTATGCTTACCCCCTCCCCCCTGATGTGCAAATCTATAGTGCAAATTTATTTCTAAAGTAACGAAGAAACTAACAAAAAAAACACGGTATTTTCTCGAATTTTACTCAGCGTAAACTTGAGTGAGTGGCGCATAATACACAAGTACCAAAATTCCATCCCCCTACGGAAATTAAAAAATAAAACTCAAATAAAATCCTCAAATTTGGAAAATCTTTTTCACGGGGGGTATTTTTTTTTGGGGGGGGTATTTTCCGTGGGGGGGGGGTTGTATTTTACGGGGGGGGGGGGTATTTTCCGGGGGTATTTCCGGGGGGGGTATTTTCCGCGGGGGGTATTTGCTGGGGGGTATTATCTGGGGGGGTATTTGCCTAGAATCATTTATATATACATATATATATGTGTATATATATATACATATATATATATATATATATATATATATATATATATATATATATATATATATATATATATATATATATATATATATATATATATATATATATATATATATATATATATATATATATATATATATATATATATATATATATATATATATATATATATTTATATATATATATATATATTATGAAAATTGGCATAAAGTGATTTTCTGGCCTGAAAAAAAAACTATCTAGATAAGTCACGAGTTTAACAAAAATTCAATAAGAGCCCTAATTTTGTAAACAAATTCACATGAGTAACCTCACATACATGAGCACATTTCAAAAGCATAATTTCGTCATTTTCCACCTCAGGGGGTTGTATTGTTCTTAGTATCTGTGACGAATACAAAATTACATAAGAAACACAGCTAAGTATAAAATACCAAATGTCATGAGTTTATTTAAAAAAAGCGTTTTCAGCAGTTTCATGAAACCTAAAGGACAAAAACATAAATTAAAAATTGCCCAAAATGAACAAACTGGACCCTCATATGACCCAAGATCAATTATACGACCTCAGATATGTAAATTCACAATGGATTAAAGACGAAAAAACCTTGACCATCAAATGTAACAAGACCAATCCGAGTAGCTATGGTTAAGGGTATTGAAAAATATGTCTGAAATAATAATAAACGAAAATGGAAAACAAAGAAATATCTGGCCAGAATACTTGCGAAGAGGACAATGACAACGAATTAAAAACGAAAGTAAAGAACAAAGACACATGCTTTTAAAAGATAAGTGGCAGCGAAAATTACAACGAGCCAGAAACAAAAGTGAAGAACAAATGAATATGTGGTTAGAAGATATGCGACAATGAGAAAAAAGAAATATTTGAATAGAACATAAGTGACAGTGAAAACTGCAAGCGACAGCGAAAATCAGAACGTGCCAGAACTGAAAGTGAAGAGCAAAGAATGGTGCTGTTAGAAGACAAGTGACAGCAAGAATTAGAACGAGTCAAAAAGGAAAGTGAAGAAGAAAGAAATATTACTTTAGAAGATCAAAGCCATCACAGTCTTCGACGCCAACAAACTGTTGTCTTTAACCCAGAACAGATCTACAAAGATGCCATAAACTACGCAAGTGTGAATTACAAGTCATTGAAATTCTTCACTGTTGTGTGTATACACTGTGGAGCCCTCTGATTCCCAGAGGAAAGAGTAGCAAACAAAGGTAATTCATTTAGAGACTGATGCTTCTTTAAATTGCATTGTTACCTCCACAACTTCCAAATGAATTAGTTTGGCTTTTTTTAGGACGTCACTTTTTCTTTAAATAGTTCCATATCAAATCCGAAACTTGAACTCATGTTTCGCTTTAGCTTTATTCTACGTAACCGTTAATCAAACCATCAATAGTCGTAACATTTTCAGCTTCAAAGAAGCAGGACAAATTAGCAAGAAATATTAATTTAGCGGCACATCCATCACAAATCCCAGAGGATGATTTGAACCACCTTCATATGGCCAAAATGTACTTTGCAGGCCCTGGTGAAGCTACTAAAGAACGCCTTGAACATTCTTTAAATTGTGGAATATCTCGTAACTTAATGGGTCTCTTGGAAGAAATATTACGAGATGCACACAACTATGTCAAAGATTACATGAATATGCGAGCGATGAAGAATGATGGAAATCTACCTGCTGCTTCAACAGATAGGTTGCATAGGGTTACATGGCCAGACAAAACCATCTAGATAGGTCCCAAGTTGGAGAAAATTTGATTATAACCTTATTTTGAAAAAATAATCGTGGGAGTAACGCCATATTCATGTAGATTTAAAGCGTAAATTATGTAATTTCTCTCCAGCACTGGTCGTATTATTTTTAGTATCTATGACTCCTGCCAAATTACACAAGGTGACAAACTGTTCTTAACAGTTAAAGAAAAAGGCATGGAACAAGAAACAGCAAAAATCACTTTTAATATCACAAACGAAAATGTTGCACAACAAATTCGCGGTTAGAGAACAAAGCGGAATTGCAATGGAATGAAGGAACGTGTTACTTTAGCATGTTGAATTTATGATTGATAAACAGGAAGGAGGCATGGATATTTAGTATCTATGACACGTGCAAAATTATCCAAGATGACAAATGACTCTGAAGAGCTAAAGAAAGAGACATGGAACAAAAAACAGGAACAAATCACATAAACAAAAAGGTTGCACAACGGAATCTGTGGTTAGTTGCAAACGAAAATATAACTTAAAACTAAAGAATAACACAATAATTATGCTATTGTGGAATTTAGATGTTTCCGAAAAATACAACTTAATAAGGAACTTGGTAGTCTAGCGTCTTTAAAGGATAAGCAGGAAGATTGAATTGAATTAATGGAAAATTTCTAATTCCAACTGTAAATGCTAATTTGCCACCCTATCCCTTGAAACTGAAAAATAAAACGATGATTATTCCAATGTGTATTTTAGGTTTTCAAAAAGGCATAGGCATTGGAGCATTTCAAAGACAGAGGTAATGATGCACGAAAATGAAACGCAAACGAAATCTTCGGCTAGAAGTCAGGTGACAACCAGCGTCACAGCGGATACATCTAATTGTAAGTGAAATCTGCAGTCAGAATAGAAGCAACTGTGAAAATCAAAACGATTCCCAGGAGAAAAAAATCCTAAGAAATATCTTTGATGCATGAACAGGAATAGGGTATTGAACTCACGCCAGAATTTCTTGACTCAATTGAAATTGCTTTTTTAACACTTCATGAATTAAAACTAGGAATAGCAAATATGTATACTCCCTTTAAACGAGCAACTGTATATTTATTTATGTGCGTTTATATATTTTTTTTGCTTTAAAACGATTTGGAATGAATCCGAACAGCTAAAGCAAAAGGCATAGAAAAATATCTGATTTAATAATCCACGAAAATGAAGCTCAAACGAGATATGCGGCTAGAAGACATTTGACAACTAGCATCACAATGAATTTTAAATGAAAATACTAGAAAACAAATCTGCGGTTCGGAGAAAAGTAACAGAATCATAATCGTAAAACATCGAATCGTAAATGAAGTGTGTGGTTACAGAGAAGCAGAAGTGAGAATAACAACGAATTGAGTTCCCGCCAGAATTTCTTAGATTATGCTAATAAATGGTTAAAAATCAATTATATACAAGCCTGCCGCGTGACGATTGCCGGGGCCCCGGACGATGCCAGGGCTACCCGTACTATATTATATATATATATATATATATATATATATATATATATATATATATATATATATATATATATATATATATATATATATATATATATATATATATATATATATATATATATATATATATATATATATATATATATATATATATATACAATGCTCGTTCAAGGAAGTAACTGAATGAAATAGGGGGCTAAAAAGCAGAGTTCTGCATTTCTTGCAAGTTAATATTAACATTTCGTTTATATTATTCAATAAAATTACCGTGTGCAGTATCAGGACCACCACATAGTCAAGTGTCTTACCACTTTTCAAAAAACAGGAAAGCATATACCGGAAATATTTTCGGAATAAATTGACAGCAAGATTGTTAAAACTGGTCTTACCTTCTTACCTTACTTATTGCTTAGTCTACCTTACGTTACCCTACCAGCCTTACTTGGTCATCCTATCCCTTCGGTTTTCTACATCAGGAAACAAACTCAAGTTCCCTTTCTTAGCAATAGCGTCCATTTGGGGATGGGAGGAACCCCTAGATTTTTGTTCCACCCTTCTACAATTGCAGAAATATCTTTCTCTTAGATATTTTCATAGAAAAAATGCTTTTATGGTATTTTCAATGAAAAAGCTTTCAAAAAAAGAACGAATTTGGACCCCCCTCGAAATTGAAAATTGTCATTTTGTTGTGATATTCTGTAGTTTTTCATCCTTTTGATCGGTTATGGCCATTTTGTAGTTTTTAGAATTTTTTTTTATCAGAAAAGTAAAGGGCGCAGTTGGCTTTAAAGAGAAGCAAAATGAATCCAAAACTTTAATTTTTTTCATATTCTTCATCACCATTCCTTGAAATAACAGTAAGTAGATCGAATTTATATATATATATATATATATATATATAAATTCGGAATTTATACATATATACGAGCAATACTTGTATATGTATGTATGTATGTATTTTTTCTCGAAAACGGCTCCATATTTTTTCGGTAAAATTGCCAACCTGGTATATTCTGGCCTAAAAAGAAGCGATTTAGATAGGTTAGAGGTTTGAAAAAAAATCGATAAGAGCCTTAGTTTTGGAAAGAAAACTATTCATGTGAGTGACGCCATTTTTATATACGAGTATTCTAAATCAGTATTGCCATGACGTTGTCACACTTGTCACACTTATGTGGAAAAATTGAAGATTTTCATGTATGGAGAAGTACATTAAATTGCTTAAAGAGCAAAAAACCGGTAATTGCAAAAGTATTTCTATATATTTTGACAATGGATTACACCAATTCAAAAACCTAGAAAAAAAACAAAAGTTTGAAGCTTAGTAGAAATCGTTGTTAGAAATCGAACTTGCTGTAATAATCAAATATTTTTTAATAGACCTCAGTACGAAAAAACATTAAATTGCCTAAAAAACAAAAAACTGGTAATTGCAAAAATACATGTATATATCTTAACAAGGGATTACAACAAATCCAAAACCTTGAAAAAGAAAATCAAAAGTTTCAAGCTTAGTAGAAATCTTTGTTAGAAATCAGATTTGCTGTAATAATCAAATATCTTTGAATCGACATCAGTATGAAAAGACATTAAATTACACAAGGAGCAAAAATGGGTAATTTCCAAAACATTTGTATAGCCTATATTTTAACAAGGGATTACAACAATTCAAATACCTTAAAAACTAAAACCAAAAGTTTGAAGCTTAGTAGAAATCGTTGTTAGAAATTGAACTTGCTTTAACAATCAAATATCTTTAAAAAGACTGCAGTATAAAAAGACAATAAATTGTCTGCACTTAGAAGACAAGCAACAATAAGAATCCATATAAAGAAGCCAGTTGCGTGCCGAGTGCCGGGGCCTGGCGTCTAACAGGTGTAAAAAAATTTATATATATTTTGAAAAGGGATTAAAACAATTCAAAAACTTTAAAAGAGAAAACCAAAAGCTTGATTTTTATCAGATTGTCTGCGGCTAGAAGACAAGCGACAATGAGAATCCATATATAGAAGCCTGCCACATGCTGAGTGCCGAGGCCCGGTGGCTAAGCCTCCGGGCTCCGGAGGCTTAGTATATTTTTTTGTACATTGTATATTTTCATGTATATTTTTATTCTATTTCTCGAAAATGGCTCCATATTTTTTCGGGAAAATTAGTATATAGGGATATTTTCACATAAAAAAAACGATCTAGATAGGTCAGAAGTCTGAGAAAAATTGTGAAGAGCCTGAATTTTGTTTTTTACGAATGATGTCACGTACTATATTATAACATCATAAACCCATTTCTTATGACACCATATGTATCATCATACAAGTATTTTCTTATATGATGTCATGCATAGCATAAATAAGATTGTTGAGTTTTGAACGCAACAGTTATTTATATAATATATATACAAAACATTTTTTTTGTTCAGTTGCAGTTACTATAAATGATAATTTTTCGGAACCAACACTTGAACTAACGTATCAAAAATGAAAATGAAGATCAAAGACACAGCTGGTTGGACAACATGCGAAAACAATAATCAGAGCAAGTTAAAAATGAAAGTAAAGAGCTAAGACGCACATAGTTAGGAAATATGCAGTACCAAACAAGTGAGAGAGTCAAAAATGAAAAGAAAGAGCAGCGGCTCAATAAAAACCAACCTCGACAGCGAGAATCAAAACGTATCATAATTGTAAATGATAGCGATGATGATTGGGTTTGGGATTTTGACATGGATAAGGTCATCAATGGCTACTATATTTTTGTTGAAAAAAAACAAAGGTTCGGCGACATGTATTTCATAATGACGAAAGATAAGCCAAGGTGTAACGAAGCAAACAAATTGATAATGATAGCGATGATGATTAAGTTTTGAATTTTGTCATGGATAACGTCATCAATACCTATCATACCTTTGAAAGTAAAAAAATATGGACTGAATAAATCGCTGGAATAAAAAGAAGTTTTTGTCCCGCCACCTAAACGATTAAAAGAAACAAATGTTCGGCGATATGTCTTTCATAATGACAAAAGAAAAGCCAAGGCAAAAGAAGCATTTTTTGTCCCACCACATGTAAAATTAAAAGAAACAAAGATGGTCGTCAATGCCTTCCATACCTTGTAAGATCAAAAGCCTGAACTAGATAAATTGTTGGAAGAAAACGATGTTTTTTCCGCCCCTGAACAATTGCAAGAAACAAAGATTCGGCGATATGTCTTTCATAATGACAAAAGACAAGCCGAGGCAAAAGTTAAAACTCCTATATAAAAATGTAATTATACAAAGACACCACTTCTAATTTAAGGTCCATTTGGACGTCATGACATTAAGAAAAGGCTCAAATTGTCTGCGTTTAGAAGACAAGCGACAGTGAGAATCTATATATATAAGCCTGCCGCGTGCCGGGATCCGACGGTTAAGCCGCCATATATATATATATATATATATATATATATATATATATATATATATATATATATATATATATATATATATATATATATATATATATATATATATATATATGCGCTCTGCTTATCAAGGGTAGGGGATGGAACATATGACCTGTTCGTCAGAGGGGTTGGTGACTAAGCGTACCTACTGTTTACCAAAAGGGGCTATAGAAGCAGTGCGTGAACTGCAGACCAAAGGAGGTATGGTGGCTGGAAAAAGAGCAAACATATTTTTACCAAAAGACGTAGGAGACAGAGCATATATACCTGCAACGAGGGAGGGTTGACCAAAATCAAAGTAAAAATTCAATAGGTATTTATTCCACAAACATTATCTCCTTTCCCCAAAGTTGGTATTAAAGAAATTATGAAGACGTTGGTTTGACGTTAAAATTAGAATATAAAAGTTCTAAGTGCTTATACCTCGTCTCTACAGCTAATTATTCAATTCAATTTATTCGAATAAAACATAACACAAACATCAATAGCAATAAAGATCCTAGAAGAGAACTTGTTAAGGACCAAAAGAAGAAAAAATTAAAGTAACACTGAAAAAAAAGACAGAAGAATAAAACACGGGTAATTAAAGCAAATTGGTTAAAAATTGAAAGATTAAATTATATTATCAAGTTTTCTTACATTTTTAATACAGCTTGCAGAAACTTGTGGCTAGTTCAACCCTGGAGGGTATTTTGTTCTATTGAATAATAGATTTGTAAATGGGAGATTGCTGGGCAGCACTAGAAACGCATTAGCATTAACGAACTTTATTGGCCAGCCTTAGTGTTATTAACATATCGAAAAAACTTCGTTGATTAGAAAGCAGAAAAATTGAAAAAAAAAAATCTTAAACGAAGAACAAAGTAGCTCCGCTAAAACTAAAGAGTGAATTTATAAAATTAAGCGAATTAAAAGAGCAGAAATTACTATGAAAGAAGAGAAAAAAATAAAATGAACTAAAACTAAAATGGACGATTAAGCCAAATAAAAAAACAAATAGAGAACAAAAATAAATTACAACAAATAAAAGTTCCTTTCGTGGTTTTTATACCCCCTAAAAGATTAGAGGTTTATTTACACAATCCTGAAAACAGGAATGATTCCCCTGATAGAGTCTTTGCACATTCATTCAGTTAGTTTCTTCAACACACATCTATGACATTCTGTAGATAAATGCAAATATCTCGAGTTTTTGCATTGTGGGACCCTACTGTAAGGGTTTCAAGATCCTATCTAGAAAAATATGGAACTGTGCATTTTCTCAGAAGAAAAGTCATGGATGCATGTTTATTTGTTGTTGTTTTTTTTTTCCCCAGAAGTGATCGCATTGAATCGATGGCGCTAAAAGTTCAGAGAAGGACTCATTCGAACGAAAACTAAAAGTTCTAGCGTCCTTTATAAGCAACCAAAAAGATGGTGCCATGAAAAAGTGAGGTTTTCTGCCATTTTGTGGTACCAAACTACGATTTTTCCCCAAAGAGGCCTAAATTACTATCGATGAAAATTCTGAGACAATCAATCAATTTAAAAGTATGAAAAAGGTATATACTGATATTCCAGTTGCAGAGAAAGTAATAAAGCGAGGCAGCGTATTTCTTCCTGAAAAGTCCTGCAGTCCATACAAGATAAATTGTTAATATGGACATTTATCTTTATACTTCTTTTAACTAAGTTGATTTACTGCATTTTCATGAAATTATGTTTAGTGACGCATAAATACGCATCAGCTATAGCTAAGGAGAAGCGGTAGGTCAGTGTGTAGGCGGGGGTGACAGATGCTTAAAAGAGCGCATTGCATTTCAATGCCCAGATTGTCTAGCTCTCCACGAGCCTCCATATAAATATAGAAAAGTAGGTATGTGAGGGAGGGGGTTAGATTTAATCTTTCAACTACCTTCATTAAGATTAAGTCTGAATTTCTCTGCAGAATGGTCTTATTGCAGAAATTGTCTTCTTATTCCATTTCGTAAGGGTTAGGGGGGTAGATCCAATGAATACACTTTTTGCCCAAATACCCTAAATCTCATTGAGCCTTCAGATAAATAGATGCACTTAGAATGAGTTTCAGGGAAGCGGAAAGACTTAGAATATTATATAATTCCTTAGAAATTGATATATAATTCCTCTTGACTCCCGGGAATATTTTCTGTCTACACCTTTATTATAGGTACCTAGGGAGCTGACACTCCTGTTGGGACAATCCTTTTGAATGTAGCATATAATATTACATTCATATGCCTACCGGCACAGAAGTTGGCTAATGCTACCAGGAGCTACATTTTCAGCAATTTTAAATGCTAATATTTTTTCTTATTTATATACTATTTTTCAAGTTATTTAAAAGTATTTTTACAATGTATTTAAACATCAGAGACCTCTATTGTAGAGTTTACGATGGCTTCACTCACGAATAAGATCAAAAGTCACTGAGAATTTCCATCTATATGAATAATAGTACCACTCTTCGTCCACCCGGACTTCTGCAATAAAAGCATTAGAAATTATTTCAAAAAATTGCTGTTCATTGAAAATATTGACTAACTTCTTAAATTTTGTAAAAAAAAATTAATAACGACCAAATATTTTAATTCTTAAGCAGAAAAACAGAAAAAGCGGGACGCCACTAAGCAGTTTACAATTAATGATATATATAATAACAAGAAGAAATTGGGGGTTGATGGTGCAGGTAGCCCACATAAAGTCTTGGTTAAGCCTTAGCAAGATTTGAAGAATTATCGTAAATTAAATAAAAAGAAACAAGATTTTTTTAACTGGAAGTAAGGAGCAACATTAAAACTTAAACCGAACAGAAGATTTTTTGTTTACGAAGGAAACTGCCCTCTCCTCAACCCGTCACTCGTTATGCTTACGTTTGGCTTGTTGTCCCAAAAGTTTAAGAACGACTTCTCAAACACTTGAACCGTTGAATTGAAATGAGAAGTATTGTTATAGTACTCTAAAACTTTAGCGTTAAGAGACGTGGTTGAGGAGGGGACAGTTCTACTCATAGAGAAAAAATCTCACTTCGTTTTATATTTTAAGGCCGCTTCTTACTTTCAGTTATTTTTGTTTTATTTCATCAAAGAATATTAGTTCAACTTGTTAAAATTGGAATAGAATTTAATCTGGCTATTCACAGATCAACGTTCATTCTCATTCCACTTTCACAAGACCAAACAATTTTTCTCAAAACTATACCAGATACTTTAAAGACCCTTCATAAGATGCGTAATGGGCAAACTCGAACAAGTGCACAGGAATCTCCTTCGATGAGGAAAAGGGGGGAGGATTTCGAAAGAGGGAAAACTTGCAAAAAAGAATAAAAAATATACCCTTCACATGAAAATTAGGAAATTTCATGATAAAATCATGAAGAAAAAAAGAGTTAGTTCTACATCGTTATTTCAGTAGACTTGCCTGGAAATTTTGCTCCTATAGAAAAAAGTAAAATAGGACACAGGAAGAGTTTTTCGATTAAAAAAAAGGTTACCTCGTGAATGTCCTTTAATCTGGTGGTCTGTTTACCAATTTCCCACATTTGGACACCAAATCGTATTGCCCAGTTAGTCACCCTAGATAAGATACAAAGCAGTGAATTAAATTTCGTTCAAATTTTAGCAACTGCCCAGATTAGGTTAAGACCTTTACTAAAAATCAATAATGTTTTTCTTATTATAAAGGAAAAAACCTGTATTTAATATAACTGTCATGCGAGTTATTGCACTCTTCATAAAAAAAGATTAATAATAATAATAATGGTACTGTCTAAAAAAGATGTTCTTAAAGTGTTGGTCATAAACCCATGGGAGGGATATGTTAAATAGATTCAAGGGATGGCAAAAATAAGAAAACTGAAAATTGGAAGTACTCAAGAGTAAAAAACCGTCAAACTTAAATGGTCTTATTTTTTAAATTAAATTAAATAACAGATGAAAGGAAAGGCTTGTCTCGTTGTCTCCATGTTTACAATGCTGTAAAGACCGTTGGCTTCATAAAAATACATATGCTTAATCGTTATCCATTTACTGAATTTTTAAAATTTTAGATTCGGATTGTCAAACCTTGAACTAAACTCAGAATCATAATAGCTATGGATGGGACACGTTTAACCCAACTATATCAGTTGTATGTTACCATACAATTGACAGTCCAATTTGATTGGTTCTTTCATATTGAAATTTTAATTCAGCTTCGCTTATTCAGAAATACGTAATTAATTCGAAACCTTTATTTTTTTTTTCGCTACGATAATTGTTCTTAAACCCCGCTGAGTAACCTAAGGCTGCTATTATCTCGTTGCCAATTAATCAACCAATCATCAGCCCTCCATGAACGCATGTTATCATGTTTGAGACAATCCAAGCTGCGTAACGTTTAAAGGCTTAATGAAGTTATATCTAGTCTTATTGCAGTGATATACGAGGCCTGGTTATAGCTGCTAGAATCTGATTTCTCTGATATTTCATGATTCTGGTAAAAAATTTTCTTAACCTAAGTGCTAATATTTCAAGAATTTATTGATTATAGTCAAAAATGATTACATTTATGTTCTTCTACCCAAAAAAGACATCAAACAGAAAACTTTGATTAAATTCTGATTGATATCCTTAGACCACTGATCAGAGCAGAACTAATACAGAATTTAACATACAGACAAAAAAAAAAAAAAAAAAAAAAAGAACAGTCGGAGAAGTAAGATAACGTCCTCAGATTTTCTTTCAACGTAATTTCTTGTCAAAGGAGGAAAGGTCTCGGTAGAGTGGATAACTGAAAACGGGCCTACTATTTCATGCTGCATTAAGCTTTATATCTCTTGTGTTTTGGCAAATCAGAAACAACAAATTATCAAATGGGTTATTCGCGATAAGTCATGTCTTAAAAGCCAAAATGGATCAGTCAATACTATCTAATGGAAAGCGAAGCTAGCTTACAGGACTAGCTTATAAGATCGTAAACATCGACTGAAAAAGTAAAATGTTTGAAAATCGATCCCACTTCTATTGTCCTATTCAACTTGTTTCAATAAACTTGCTCTGTTAATTGGGCCTCACCAACGATTCTTGTAAGGTTTTCAAAAAAAATATTCATTTCGTATTATTTCGTATTAATTTCGTATTCATTTCGCTACTCATTTGCAAAATTGATAAAAAGGTGAAAATAGTAGGTTATCTTAGGCATAAGCATAACAATTTGAATTTTGGGCTAAAACTAGTAGCTGGAAACACTTCCCACTGGCAGCGTCTGCTCACTATCTCGCGGATATTGGCCTGGAAGATTTGCATAAATAGCAACTACCACATGGAAAATTAATTTGACTTCACCAACCATTTCGTGAAGAACACACTTAAAATGTGTCAGATGAAGGATGATAGGCAGTAAAACTACACGTGATTTTTAGCAATCCATCTAGGGCCAAAGGAAGAGCAAAACCTCTTCAAATGGAAAAGAGAATATAAAAAAGTAGTTCTTAATTTATTTTAAGATATTAGTTCTGAACAAATTGGGGGGAAGAGCATTTCCAATTGTGTTGGCCTCAGACAGCTTGATTCTGGAGTGAGTCGTCAGTAGTAGTTTTTTGTTTCTTACATTCTTTTTGAACATTTAAGACCAGTTCCTAAACGATCTGTGAGTAGTCAAGAGCTAAATGACGAAACAATATGTCTAGTCTGAAAATTTTTCTTCATATACAATTGGTTTCTGACAGAAAAAAAAAACACAAGGTAAGAAAGCTACATTGTGAAGATGGCCCTTTTATTTAATGAATTCACGGTATCTGTTCCAATTATTATCAATTTAATAGTTAAAAACCAACATATTGTCGCTGTCATACTTAAAGATCTTAACTGTCATTTTCATACTTCTGAGATAATTGCCAAAAAGCAATTACTAAGCTGCTTTCAAAGGGAGGATCAGTAGGGCTACATAGATTAGAAGGATCAAAGTACAAATGAACATAGGCCTACATTGCTCTGCTGGTCTTCTCATAGACAGCAAAATGTTTTTGGTAATTATCTCACTAGTCTAATTATCTCACTAGTCTCACTAGTCTAATTATCTCACTTGTCTCACTAGTCTAATTATCTCACTAGTCTAAGAGTGTCATATAGAACCTTTAAGCGTGACAGCAACATTATATCAATAGTAACAATCACTAAATTGCGTTTAAAAAAATACAAATTTTGATGGATGAAACTACTTACTCATTGTGTGGTATATCCGCATCCCTAGCATGAGATTTTTCTATCACTATTAATGAGAAAACATACACTAAACAGCTAACATCTGATGAAACTAACTTCATTATTGACTGACCGACGATGAAACCTTAAGCACAATAACTGATAAAATTCTGATCTTAATAGCATAAGAAATGAAAAAATGAGGCCTTCAGTTTCTGAACTGGCAAGATCTCTCTGTTCTTAGTAGAATATCAGATTATTGATCTTCTCTGCGCCGGGCTCGAAGAATATTTGTTACTACTGGAAACGATAGAGAAATCCTGGGAAACCTTTCTAGACAACGAAGACTAAAAATAAAGCACCGTGAAACAGGTTGTATACAATGAATGTACTTTGTCAAACTAAATATTTAGTTTCCTCTTTTCCTTGTACTACGTTCCAGAGTCTGATTTTGATTTTAAAATGTACCATTGGTAAAGTAAATATTTATCGCAAAGGCGGAAAAGTGCACTTCATAAGTATTTTTAAGAAATTGGCTTTATGAAAGCTTGTTTTTTCATGCCGTAAAAGAAGTAAACTTACTTTGTTTCTAGTCCCATTACTTAGAGTACCTCTAGCTAGTAGAATAATAGAAAACATTGGCTTCTAATTATTTCTAATCAGTGGAATTAACTCACAATAATTTAGGGGGAGAAAACATGTTTTTCAAAATTTAGGTTGGTGAAATTGTCCTTTTTTTTACTCTTCGATCAAAATACCAAAAAGTGACATTTTTCAGTGAAGCTGCCCTCCAATATCTATTTGTAAAAATCTGGGGGGAGAATCTGGTCCCAGTCCCATGGGGTTTCTAGTCCCATTACTTAAAGTACCTCTAACTAGTAGAATAATAGAAAACATTGGCTTCTAATCATTTCTAATCAATAGAATTAATTCACAATAATTTAGGGGGAGAAAGTATGTTTTTCAAAATGTAGGTTGGTGAAATTGTCTTTTTTTTCCCTTTTTCGATAAAAATACCAAAAATGACATTTTTCAGTGAAACTACCCTCCAATATCTATTTCTGGACGGAGAATCTGGAGTTGGCGAACAATCTAGGGTGGGTATGTGAGACCCCTCTCCTACATTCACGATTGACGCTCCTGCCTCAAATAACTCAATAATTAGGTCTCTCCTTTTTGCAAGAAGACACGTTTAAGGAAACACGCTGAAAAAAAGATTCTTGCAAGGTTGGAGTCTTACCACCGAAACACAAATACCAACTGAGTTACCTACTGAGTCACCTTTTCAGTAGGGGCCCTCTCCAGGCCACTCAGCGCGTCCTCAGGTGGTGGATAGGGGAACGTCCTACAAATATGTAGGGTACCTCCCATAAGGGGAGGCACGGATCAAAGGGGGGACCTAGCCCCTGGGGGCCCTTAAACTGAGACTGGGGTATCCTCTCCCGGGGGCCATAAATACAGATGGATGAGGAAGAAGGCCCCTAGTCTTCAACCAACCAAAGATGAAAATCACCGAACATCTGGAAGATTGCTTGGAATTTGTGAAACATAAGCTCCCTAAATCAGGTGTAATAATCCAAGGAGACTTCATCATTCATCATGGCCCCTGGCTGAAAAGTCATACGACTGATGCGGAGGGCTTAGATCTGCTAGACCTGAGTCTTTCTTACGGTATAGAACAACTTGTTGAGTTTGGCACTTACATCAGCCCTCTTGGAGCATCCAGGTTTGATCTCTTCTTAACTGATCATTTGGATTCCTTTAGTGTTGAAAGCTATCCTTTTGCCATCAACCATGTGGCAGTTATAGCTCGTGGAAACTCAAAATACCTCCACCTGTAAAGCACGAGCGGATCATCAGGGAGTATCACCGCACAGACAAGGATGGTCTGCGAAACTTCTTATCGGCAAAGCCGTGGAGTAAATTTTTAAAAAAAGCCTCACATAAAGCAGCAGCACCTTACGAAAAAGTGATTAGAGAGGCTATTATTAAGTAATTCGTCCCATCAAAAACAGTAAAAGTTTTATCTCGAGATAAGCCATGGTTCAATGCTGGTTTTAAAAAGGCAATCAGGGCCAAAAAGAAAGCTCACAAGAAATGGTGTTCAATTGAATCCGACAAGGACCGGGCTGCTTTTATTAGTGCTCAAAACGAGTCTGTTAAAGCTGTACGTCAAGCTAGAGCCGATTACAAGCACAAGTTTGCAGACAAACTGAAAAATGCCCCTGCAAAGTGGTGGTGGAGGTTCTTAAAAGAAGCCCTACCGTCATCTAAATCAACATCAATTCCCTTGCTTCATGTTGAAGGGAAAATGATCCAGTCAGGCCAGGAAAAGGCAGATGTTCTTGCACAAGCCTTTTCAAAGGTCTCCCAACTTGATGAGGACGGAGTCTCCCCTCCCCCCTTTCCACCACGAACAGATGCAAAAATCACCAGTGTTAACATTACTACTAGGAAGGTGCTCAGAACGCAAAGCCAGCTGGATGTCATCAAAACTTCAGAACCTGACACGATTCCCATTCTCATCCTTACAAGATGTGCCCCTGAACTTGCTGGTCCTCTCGCCTCTCTCTATAGAAAATGCTTTGCAGCGGGATTATTCCCGAAAGCCTGGAAAACTGCTCATGTGGTCCCTGTCCCAAAGGCAGAGTCTGACCATACTAATGTAGGATCATACCGTCCAATATGTCTGCTGTTCTGCGTAAGTAAAGTTTATGAAAGCGTCATTAACAAGACCCTTTACCAATACCTTGAGTCACATCTGTTGTTGGCAGACACGCAACACGGTTTTTGCAGAAAACGGTCTACGTTAGACTGTCTTATTGCACAGTATCAATAGTGGACTGAGCTCCTCTCTCAGGGACACGATATTCGCCTTCTCTCCTTTGGCATTGCAAAAGCCTTTGATTGTGTATGGCACAAAGGACTTCTTTGTAAACTGAAATCCTATGGAATTCATGGTTGATTATTTGACGTGCTTGCTGACTTTCTTCGTCGACGATTGTTGCAAGTTGTCATCGATGGCTTCATATCAAAAGAACACCCAGTTTTATCAGGAGTACCACAAGGAACTATTCTTGGGCCAACTCTTTTCTTGGTGTTGATAAACGACCTAGGGGACAACCTTATGAAAACACCTCACCACTTTGCAGATGACAGAACAACAAAAACATCAATCGCAAAAGACGAAGATCTCAGTGAACCCTACAAGGAGCTTCAGGCTGACCTTGTGAAAATTGAGGCGTGGGCAGATACATGACTCGTAACATTTACCACATCGAAAACGAAAGAGCTCCTAATTTCTAAGGTGCGTAATATGAGGGCTCAGCCTAATTTTGTCTTCAAAGGAGAGGTAATAATGCGAGTTGATACACTGTGCCTACTTGGAGTAAATTTCTCTTCGGATCTCTCATGGGCTGAGCATCTCAGTAGAATTAGATCCTCTTGCAACAAGAAATTAGGAGTTATCCTAAGATTCAAAAGTCTTCTCCCTGATGATTCTATTCTGCTACTTTTCAATTCGTGCACCAGACCTGCCATGGAATATGCATGTCCTCTCTTCGCTGGTGCACCAAAAAGCCACATCGCTCTACTCCAAAATATTCAAAATAGAGAAGTGCGTGTAACAACCTCTGGCAACACGGAAGCTAAAACGCCACAGCTGACCTAGGAACGTTTCAATGTGGCGTCCTTGTCGGTTTTCTATTAGAGCTTGTATAACCCTCCATCAGAGGAGCTATCGAAGCTCGTTCCTGATAAAGCAAAGCCCTTGCCATCAAATCGCCGAAGTACAGCTCGTCGGGACTACCTCGAGCATGGTACTCCCCACCAAGAATATCTGAAAACAAGTTTCGCGCGGGGATCGGTTGCCACATGGAATAGATTGCCGGCAGAGGAAATCCCGAAAAATTCTTCCCTTGACCGCGTTCAAGAGAAGGTATGACAAGTACCTCAGTGTTAGAAAATGAGGTAAATACCTAGTGGCAAATCATCAAAAATACTAGCCGCAAATCATCATTCGTGATGGAGCCATGAAGCCTGTTATAAAAAAAAAATACGCAAACACAAAAAAAGAATCATTATTCCACATGAAGATTCTTAATGTAGACTAATTAAAAAACAAATTTTCTAAACTCAAAGTAAGGAGTAACATTATAACTTAAAACGAACAGAGAGTATTATGTATAGGAAGGGGATTGCCCCTTCCTCAATACTTCACTGCTTACGCTAAAGTTTTTCAGTACTTTTAAAAAGAAGTTTCTTATTCAGCGTAAATCTCAGCTAGTTGGTATATTCCAAGTGTTTTAGTTGCTGATTGAGTAAGAAAAATTCAATGAAAGCACCGTTGAGTACAACAAACTCAACTACCTGACACGTTCCGCGTGTTATGCTTGCTGGCTCAGTAACAAATATTTAATAAAAGCACTTCTGAGTAAAAAAAATTCAGATAGTTGGTAAATTTCGAGTTTTTTAGTTACAGACTGAGTAACAAAAATTTAACAGAATAACATTTGAGTACAGCAAACTCAGCTAGTTGATATATTCCGAACGTTTTAACTGCTGACTGAGAACAAATAATTTAATAAAGACACTTTTGAGTACAACAATCTGATATAGTTAATAAGTTCGGAATCTCTTAGTTACCGACTGGGTATAAAAAGTATAATAAAAGCAGTTTTGAGTACAACCAACTCAGCTAGTTTATAAATTCCGAGTTTTACTTGCTGAATGAGTACCAAAAATTGAATAAAATCACTTTAAGCACAATAAACTTAGCTAGTTGGTAAATTCCAAATGTTTTTGCTGCTGACTGAGTAACAAGAATTTAATAAAAGCACATTTGAGTACAGTAAATTCAGCTAGTTTATATATTCCGAGCGTCTTGACAGCTGACTGAGAACCAAAAATTTAATAAAATCACTTTTGAGTACAAAAATCTCAGCTAGTTGGTAAATTTTGAGTGTTTTAGTTACCGACTGGCCATCAAAAATTCAATAAAAGCACTTTTGAGTACAACAAACTCAGCTAGTTCATAAATTCCCAATGTTATAGTTGTTGATTGAGTACCAAAAATTTAATAAAGGTACTATTGAGTACAATAAACTTAGCTGATTGATAATTTCCGAGTTTTAATTGCTGGCTGACTACTAGAAATTTAATAAAAGCACTTTTGAGTACAATAAACTCAGCTAGTTGGTAAATTCCAAGTGTTTAAGTTATAGACTGGGTATTAAAAAATTTATAAAAGCAGTTTTGAGTAGAACAAACTCGGTTAGTTGATAAATTCCGAGTGTTTTAGTTGCTGGCTGAGTACGAAAAAATTTAATAAAAAGCACTTTTGATTACATCAAACTCAACTAGTTGATAAATTCCGTGTATTTTAGTTGCTTACTGAGTACCAAAGATTCCATGAATATAATTTTAATCAAAGTCGTCTCTTCTTTCAGGTAAATTCTATATATGGTCACTTCAGATTGAGTATCGAAAATTTAATAAAAAGCACTTTTGATTACATCAAACTCAGCTAGTTGGAAAATTCCGCGTGTTATGCTTGCTGGTTGAGTTCTAAAAATATAAAGAAAGCACTTTCTAGTACAACAAACTCTGCTAGTCGATAAATTTTGAGTGTCATAGCTACTGACTGATTATATAAAAATATTATTAATTATATAAAAATAAGCACTTTTGTGTACAAGAAACTGAGCCAGTGGTTAAATTCCGAGTGTGTTAGTTTCTGACTGAGCATCAAATATTTATTAAGAACACTTTTCAGTACAAAAAACTCAGTTAGTTAATAAATCTGTGTGGTTTAGTTGCAGGTAGTTGAAAAGAAAATCAAGAGTGGTACTATTAATTGTAATACAATTAACTATTCTATAATGAACGTTTGTCTTGTTTCAGACTTTGTATAAACAAAATACTTAGAAGCACTATCGGATACTACAAAAACTGATATTTTGGCATATACGTGTGTTTTAGCTGCTGATTGAATAACAAAAATTTAATGAAGGCCCTTTTGAGTATAACAAACCCAGCTTGTTGATAAGTTCTGTGTCTTTTACTTAATGGCTGAGTACCAAAAATGAAAAAAAGCACTTTTCAGTACAATAAACTAAGCTAATTGGTAAATTCTAAGTATTTTAGTTAGCGACTTGGTATCGAAAGTTTTAATAAAAATACTTTCGAGTACAGCAAACTCAGCTAGTTGGTAAATTCCGCTTATTTTAGTTGTAGGCAGAGTGCGAAAAATTTAATAAACGTAATATTGAACTTTTTTTAAATGGCTAGGTTAGGTTACATTAAATTTAACTAATTTTAAGTTAGGTTCGTATAGGTTAGGCTACCGTGGTGGGACACGCTAACATAACATAAAGGAACCTAAATTAAGAAGAGTTAACTTAATGCAACAACACCTAACTAGTTATGCTGCTAGCTATAACGATAGTGGAATAGATTGAAACAGTTGGGCTGTAACTCACGCTCATGTTTCTCTGGCTTTGCAAAAAAAAAATCCAAATTAGCAAGATTTCACAATATTTTTTTTATTTCTTATCGCATTAATTGTTTTATATTATTTTATGTTATTTTAACTACAGATTACAAATCTGTTACTCAGTCAGCAGCTAAAACACTGGGAATCTACCAAGTTACTGAATTTGTTGTACTCTAAAGTACTTTTATTAGTTTATTATACCCCTTCGATAACAAAAACTCTCGAAAGTTACCAACTAGATTAAAAATACTTTCAAAGGTGCTTTCATTAAATTTGTGTTACTCATTCATTAGAGGTAAGAGGTTACTCATTGATCTATAGTAAAGACCATACGGCTCCAATGTTTTATTATTTATTATTTTTTTGCAAAAGCACTTCATATGGAAGGGGTCATCGTAAAAACTTCAAAGGGGGCTCATTCGATTGGAAATCGAGAGTTCTAGTTCCCTTTTTAAGGGTTAAAAGTGATTGGAAGGCAACTAAAATTTCCAAAAATTCCAAGATAAAAATTATACTTTTGAGGAGACACTACCCCACAGCCCTCAAGGCAAGGGTTGTAAGTTATGCCCTGAGGGCATATAAGGGTTTTATAGAAAGCTTTGCCATAGAAACTTCAGAAAGGATTCATTCGATTGGAAATTCAAAGGGCTAGTGCCCTTTTTAATAGTCGAAAGTGATTGGAGGGAAAATAAGCCCCCTCTCACGCCCACCTTTGCCCCAAACAGATCCAATCAATATTTTGAGATAGCCATTTTATTCAACGTAGTTGAAAATTCAGGAAATTAGGTCTTTGAGGATAGCAGCCCCCTCCCACAGCCCTCAGGGCAAGGGTTGTAAGTTATGCCCTGGGGGCATATAAGGTTTTGTATAGAAAGTGTTGTCGTAGAAACTTTAGAAAGGGCTCATTCGGTTGGAATTTAAATGGCTAGTTCCCTTTTTAATAGTCAAAAGTGATTGGAAGGCAACTGACACCCCTTCCATGCCCACCATTTCCCCAAACACATCCAATCCAAATTTTGATACAACCATTTTGTTCAACGTAGTTGAAAGTTCTGGAAATTCTATGTTTGAGCAGGACACTCTCCCCACAGTCTTCAGGGCAAGGGCTTTAAGTTATGCCCTGGGGGCATATATGGTTCTTATGGAAGGAATGTGCGTATAAACTTCAGAGAGGGCTCATTTGATTGGAAATTGAAAGTTCTAGTTCACTTTAAGGGTCAAAAGATATTGGAGGGTAACTAGATCCCCCCCCCCAAACCCTTTTTTCCAAAATGCATCCAATAAAAGTTTTAAGTTAGATATTTTGTTAAAAATAGTTCAAAGATTATATAACAAAAAATACGGTGTCTACACAACCCCCAAGGCCCGGGGGGAGGCGTTTTAAGTTATGCCCTGGGGGCATATATGGGTCTTATGGAAGGGATGCTCGTATTAAATTCAAAGCGGACTCATTTGTTTTTAAATTGAAAGTTCTAGTTCATTTTTTAAGAGTCAAAAGAGATTGGAGGGCAACTAGCCCCCCCCCCTCCACGACCTTTTTTCCTCAAACCCATCCGATGAGAACTTTGAGATAGCTTTTTTTCAAAAAATTTTAAACACCATATAACGAACTTTTTAAGAGCCAAAAGAGATTAGAGGGCACCTAGCCCCCCCCCCCTCTACGCCCTTTTTTCCTCAAACTCATCCGATAAGAACTTTGAGATAGCTTTTTTTTTAAAATGTTCAAAGACCATATGAGGAAAACTCCGTATCGACACAGCCCCCCTGGGGCCGATGGCAGGTGTTTTAAGTTATGCTCTGGGGGAATATATGGTTCTTATTGAAACGATGCTCGTAAAAACTTCAGTGATGGCTCATTTGATTAGAAACTGAAAGTTCGAGCTCACATTTTAATAGTCAAAAGAAATCCGACTGCAGATAGCCCCCCCCCCCGACCTTCTTATTCCAAACCCATCTGATGAAAATTTTGAGACACGCATTTTGTTAAAAGTAGTTCAAAGGTCGGATAAGAAAAATTCTGGTATTAATACAACCCCCCAGGGCCAAGGAGAAGGCGTTCTAAGTTATGTCCTAAGGGCGTGCATGGTTATTATGAAAGGGCTGCTCGTATAAACTTCATAGAGGGCTCATTTGATTGGAAATTCCAAGTTATAGTTCACTTTTTAATACTCAAGAGAGTTAAGGGCAACTAGCCCCCCCCCCCCACGGGGTCTTTTTCCCCAAACCCATCTGCTACAAATTTTGAGATAGCCAGCTTTTGGAAATTGTTAAAAAATTAGATAACAAAAACTCCCCCAGGGCCCGTTGGATAGGCTATGTAAGTGTTGTCCTGTGGGCGTATATGGTTCTTATGAAAGGGATGCTCGTATAAACGTCAGAGAGGGCTTATTTGATTGGAAAGTTCTAGTTCAATTTTTAAAAGTCAAAAGATATCCGAGGGCAACTAGTCCCCCCCGCGCACCCTTTTTTCCCCAAGCCCATTCTATAAAATTTTCATAATAGCCAAAAATTCCTGTGTCGACGCAACCCGCCAGGGCCCAGAGGCAGACGTTATGAGTAATGCTCTAGGGGCATATATAGTTCATATGGAGGGGTTGCTCGTATAAACTTCGGATAGGGCTCATTTGATTGGAAATTTAAAGTTCTTGTTCTCTTTTTAAGAGTCAAAATTGATTGGAGGGCAACTAGCCCCCCCCCCCTCCACTCCCTAAATGCATCAGATAAAAATTTTTAGATAGACATTTTGTTAAAATAGTTTAAAGTTTAGATAAAAAAAACTCCGGTGTCAACACAGCCCCCCAGAGCCCGGGGGTAGGCATTGTAAGTTATGCCCTGGGGGCATATATGATTGTTATGGAAGGGATGCTAGTATAAACCTCATTTATATTATTACTTGTTTTATGTTTTTGCTATGATTGTTTATTTAATTTCTGTTCGTTTTGGGTTTCATTTATTCTTTAATAGTAATTTCTGGTCGTTTTGAGTTTGAATTTCAAAAAGTATTTGTGTCTACTGAGCTTAAGTTTAAAAGGGCCTTTACTTTTCTTTGAAAAACTTATTTTTAGGAAATTTTTTTTTTAATTAATCAACTAAAAAAGCTGGAATATGCCGACTAGTTGCGTTTGTTTTACTCAAAAATGCTTTTATTAAATTTTGGATGTCCAGTCAGTAGGTAAAACACTCGGAATTTGTCAACTAGCTGAGTTGGTTATACTCAACAGGGCTTTTATTAAATTTTTGGTACTCAGTTAGCAACTAAAAATATTCGAAATTTACCAACTAGCTGAGTTGGTTTTACTCAAACGTGCTTTTATTAAACTTTTGATACTCACTCAGCAACTAAAACACTCCGAATTTATCAACTAGCTGGGTATGTTGTACTCAAAAGTGCTTTTATTATTTTTTTATACCCTTTCAGTAACTAAAACACACGGATTTTATCAATTACCTGAGTTTGCTGAAGTCAAAAGTGATTTCATTAGATTTTTAGTATTCATTCAGAAACTAAAACACTCAAAATTTACCAGCCAGTTGAGTTTGTTGTACTCAAAAGTGTTTTTCATTAAATTTTTTCGTACTCAGTCAGCAATTAAAACACTCGGAATTTATCAATTAGTTGATTTTGTTGTACTCAAAAGTGTTCTTATTAAATCTTTGATATCCAGTTGCTAACTATAACACTCAGAATTTACCAACTAGCTGAGTTTGTTTTACTCAAAAATGCTTTTATTAAATTTGGGTACTCTTACTGCAAGTAAAACACACGAAATTTATCAACTAGCCCTGTTGTACTCAATAGTGCTTTTATTAAATTTTTGGCATTCTTCCTGCAACAAAAACATGTGGAATTTTCCAATTAGCTGATTTTGTTGTACTCAAAAGTGCTTTTTTCACATTTTTGTTACTCGGTTTGTAACTAAAACACTCGGAATTTGCCAACTATCTGAATTGCTGTACTCAAAAGTGCTTTTAATAAATTTTTGGTATTCAGCCTGTGAGTAATATACACGGAATTTATCAACTAGTTGAATTTTTTGTACTCCAAAATGCTTTTATTAAATCTGTTGGCACTCAGCCAGCAACTAAAACACTCGTAATTTATCAAATAGCTGAGTTTGTTGTACTCAAAAGTGCTTTCATTAAATTTGGTTACTCAGTCAGCGAGTAAAATACTTTGAATTTACCAACTAGCCGAGTTTGCTCTACTCAAAAGTGCTTTTATAAATTTTTTTATACCCAGTTTGTAACTAATCAATCATAATTTACCAACTCGCTGAGTTTATTGTACTCAAAAGTGCTTTTATTAAATTCCTGGTACTGAGCCAGCAAGTAAAACACGGAATCTATCATCTAGCTGAGTTTGTTCTACTCGAAAGTGCCTTCACTAAATATTTGTTACTCAATAAGCAACTAGAACAGTCGGAATTTATCAACTAGCTGAGTTTGTTGTACTCAAAAGTGCTTTAATTAAATTTTTTGATACCTTGTCGGTAACTCAAAGACTCGGAATTTATCAACCAGTTCAAATTGTTATATTCAAAAGTGCTTTTATTAAATTTTTTATGTCCCGTCAGCAGTTAAAACACACGGAATTTATCAACTAGTTGAGTTTGTTTTACTCAAAATTGCTTGCATTAAAATTATGTCACTCAGTCAGCAACTAAAACACTTAGAATTTATAAACTCGCTGGGTTTTTTGCACTCAAAAGTGTTTTTATTAGATTTTTATTACCAGTCGGTAACTAAAAGACTCAAAATTTACCAAGTAGGTGAGATTGTTGTACTCAAGAGTGCTTTTATTAAATTTCTGGTATTCACTCAGTAAGTAAAAAAACACGGAATTTATCTACTAGCTGAGTTTGTTGTACTCAAATGTGTTTTATTATTTTTTTTTTACTCAATTAGCAACTAAAACAATCGAAGTATACCACTAGCTGAGTTTGTCGCACTCAAAAGTGCGTTTAATAAATTCTTGATACTCAGTCCGCAACTAAGAGACTCGGAATTTACCAACTAGCTGAGTCTGTTGTAATCAAAGGTGCTTTTATTAAATCTTTGGTACTCAGCCTGCAAGGAAAACACATGGAATTTAACGAGTGGATGACTTTGTTCTATTCAAAAGTGCTTTCATTGAATTTTTGGTACTCAGTCAGCAACTAAAACACACATAATGTATCAGTTGGAAGAGCTTTTATGCTCAAAAGTGCTTTCATCAAATTTAGTTACTCAGTCAGCAGCTACAACACACAAAATTTACCAACTGGCTGAGTTTGTTGTACTCAAAAATGCTTTAATTAAATTTTTTTATACCTTGTCGGTAACTCAAAGACTCGAAATTTATCAACCAGCTCAAATTGTTATATTCAAAAGTGCTTTTATTAAAATTTTTATGTCCCGTCAGCAGTTGAAACACACGGAATTTATCAACTAGTTGAGTTTGTTTTACTCAAAATTGCTTGCATTAAAATTTTGTCACTCAGTCAACAACTAAAACACTTAGAATTTATAAACTCGCTGGGTTTTTTGCACTCAAAAGTGTTTTTATTAGATTTTTATTACCAGTCGGTAACTAAAAGACTCAAAATTTACCAAGTAGGTGAGATTGTTGTACTCAAGAGTGCTTTTATTAAGTTTTGTTATTCACCCAGCAGGTAAAAGACACGGAATTTATCTACTAGCTGAGTTTGTTGTACTCAAATGTGTTTTATTATTTTTTTTTTACTCAATTAGCAACTAAAACAATCGAAGTATACCACTAGCTGAGTTTGTCGCACTCAAAAGTGCTTTTATTAAATTCTTGATACTCAGTCAGCAACTAATACACTCGGAATTTATCAATTACCTGAGTTTATTGTATTCAGAAGTGCTTTCATTAAATCTTTGGTACTCACCCTGCAAGTAAAAAACATGAAACTTATAAACTAGCTGAGTTTGTCAAAAACCAACAAAGAGAAAAATCTAAAAAAAAAACAAACAAACGAGACTGTGGCCAGTGGAGAGAAAAGAAAACAATAAATGCAAAACCACGCAGATATTTCGCCTGTATCCAAACAAGGCGTATTCAGCACGGAAGAAACACAAGAAGAATAGGATGAAAAAAAATAACAAGATAAAACTAAAAACCAATAAAACCACCACCAAAAAAAAAAAATGTACAATTGGCGCAAACTGATCCACGTAGGGAAAATATGCTATTATAGAGTTACTTCAGTGAGGACACCAGAGTAACTGACTCTGGTTTGTTGGTTTTTGTCATGGCTTGCCAGTTCGGCTTAAGATCTTTCAGCTGAGTTTGTTGTACTCAAAAGTGCTTTCATTCAATTTTGGTACTCAGTCATCAACTAAAACACACAGAATGTATCAGTTGGAAGAGTTTTTATACTCAAAAGTGCTTTCATCAAATTTTCGTTACTCAGTCAGCAGCTACAACACAAAAAATTTACCAACTGGCTGAGTTTGTTGTGCTCAAAACTGCTTTTATTAAAAAAAAATTATATCCAGTCGGTAACTAGAACATTCATAATTTATCTCAACTAGCTAATTTTAGTGTATTCAACAGTGCAACTATAAAATTACTGGTACCAAGTCTGCAACTAAGATACACATAATTTATCAACTAGCAACTAGCAATTTATCAATTAAATTCTTGATACTCAGTCAGCAACTAAAGCACTCGGAATTTATCACCTACCTTAGTTTATTATACTCAAAAGTGCTTTTACTAAATTTTTGATGTTCAGTCAGCAACTAAGGAACTTGGAGACTTTCCTACTAGCTTAATTTGTTGCATGCAAAAGTGCTTTTATTTAATGGCGAGTCAGGGTACATTCCTTGATTCAAGCTTATTTCTAGCATGTAACATCATACATTTCCCTAAAACAGGTCACTTGCAAGACAAATCCTTGATTAAAGTCTAATATTTTTACCAATTTAACAAGCTACTGTCAGTTTGTCAGCTTTTACCAATTTAACAAGCTACTGTGTTCTCCCTCCAAAAATATTCACTTGACAAAACTATTTGCTAATAGCCTCTCAAATTTACGTAGAAATTATTTCAAATTGTCTATATCAACTTCATTACTAGGATACCATGTCCAATTCTAATATGAAAATAAAACAATTTCATTTGAAGACATGACAAAAAAATGTTGAAAAATTTCTAAGTTCAAAAAAAAAAAAAAAAATCTCACTATAAACATTATTTTTCTAATAGTAAAAATAACGATCGACATATCTATATCATCTTCTTATTGTATTCCTAAAATATCGCACGTGAATTTCTTTTGTTTATAAGTATATTTAATGTCATTTTCAGACATGTAAAAGAGTTGAAAAATTTCTAATTTAAAAAACTAGTAAAAAAAATGTCACTACAGACATTATTTTTCTAATAGGAAATATCACAACTAGCATATCTGTATCACCTTCATTTCGTATTCCAAAAATATCGCCAGCAAATTTCTTTTGTTTTAAGTATATTTAATGTCATTTTCAGACATTTACAAAAAAGTTGAAAAATTTCTAGGTTTAAAAAAAAGTAAAAAAATGTCACTACAAACATTATTTTACTAATAGGAAAATCACGACTAACATATCTATATCATCTTAGGTTCGTATTTCGAAAATATCGATAGTGAATTTCTGTTGTTATATGTATATTTAATGTCATTTAAGACATGTGAAAAAAAGATGAAAAAATTTCCTTAGTCACCAAAACAAATTTAGAAAAATTTGTAAGATAAAAAAATTCAAAGTTCTAACAAAAAGAATTCCAAGTTCAAAAAGGGAGGGGGTGTTGGGGGGCATAGGGGCCCTTAGAGATGGGATATAGATGACCATAAGTTCCCTCTAAATAAATGTCATTGCAATTGATTCATTGGGGAACATAAGTTCGCCATTTTACTTTACCCAAGCGCAAAATGTCATTGCAATTGATTCATTGGGGAATATAAGTTCGCCGGTTTACTTTACCGAAGCGCATTTCATAAGATAAAAAGGAGTAGAAGATTTTTTTCTTTTTGATTCATTAAAATTTGGCTCCTATTATAAAATGTGTCCGTTTTACTTTACTGAAGTGCGTGTGATAAAACTAGTTTCATTCAACCCAAATAAAAAACTAATTCATATAATTGTCATGGGACTGCTGAACATTAAGTATTATAATAACTTGTCATTCCTCTTATTCATTGAAGGTCAAATATATAATAAGCATGTCCTGGGAGAAATATGTAGGTCATTCACCAGATCTAGTGAGGTTTAGGGTATATTCTTTTGAGTCTCAGGTTGTAAACGCAGTAGTGCTTTATGCTATAATACTAATGGAAGTTTTATAACTTAGAGACCTTCCCCGTGGAGCGGTGTGTGTGCGGGAGGGGGAGGGTTATGTTATATCCAAAAACCTAGGTATTGGGCGTTTCAATTATCATAAACAAATGGCTATATCGAAATTTTGATCGGACGATTTCGGAAAAAAGGTACTGGAGAGGGGGCCTAGTTGCCCTCCAATCATTTTGGTCACTTAAAAATGGCACGGGAACTTTTAATTTATGTTTGAATAAGCCCTCTCACAGTGTTCTAGGGCCAATGGGTCGGTACGATTACCCCTGAAAAAAAATAAACACGCACCCGTGATCTTTGTTCTGGAAAAAATACGAAATTCCATAAATTTGCAGATAGGAGCTTGAAAACTCTACAGTAGGGGTTTCCGATGCGTTGCATCTGAGGGTATGATTTTCATTAAGATCCCATGACATTAAGGGGGTGTTTCAGCCTTCTTAAAAATCAAGGCAAATTTTCTCAGACTCGTAGCCTTTAATGGGTAAGACTAAACTTAAGGAAACTTGTATATTTGAAATCGGAAAACTATGCCAATTCTTCTGATACATCTATTGGCATAAAAATTCTAGCCTTTAGAGTTTCGGTTGGTACTCAGCCGGATCGCTCCTTAATTACAGATAGTTCCTACGAACTGTTTGAAATATTCAGCCGTCTGATTAGTTGAAAGGGTTAAGTCCCAGCTTTCTCATTATATTTACCCAAGTTTTAGATGAGTCCCAATCAGAGGCATCAGAATGTCGCTCCCTAATGAGCGAAGTGGGCTCTATGAATTATTTATTTTTTATTTTTCCCCAAGCCACATTGCATGGAAGGGGTTGTAGTAGAAACTTCAATGGGTATTCATTCGATGGGCAATTAATTTTTTTTTAGTTTCCTTTTAAAAGTCAAAAGTTATTGGAGGACAGCGAGCCCCCCCTCTCAAGCCTCTTTTCGCTACCTTACCCCAGAGACAGCCAATCCAAGTTTTGAAATGGCTATTTTGTTCAGCATAGTTGAAAGGTTCAATAGCTACACCTCTGGGGATGACATGGCCCCTACAGGCCTTTTGGCAAGTCCTGTAACTAATGTAATTTGCCAATCATTTACATATAGGATTTGTTGTTGGGGAAGAGGGGCATGTTTGATGCTTGGTCTCCAAAAATGCTAAGGGTATTAAAGTAAAGCTTTCTGGGACTGTTGAGGGGAGTATTGAACCAAACCAAAACACACACACTAAGTGCGTTTAGGCTCTCAAAAGGGCGTATCAACAATATCTCAGGAACGGCTTAGGGTATTAAGCTGAAACTTTCGAGGCGCGAGGGGGGGACACTCCACTGATCAAAACAGAAACCGTGTATACTACTATTGCTACTGCTTCTTCTACTAATACAACTACTACTAAACGTACGGGATAAATGGGAAAATTAAAAGGAATGTTGAATGGTGATAGGAATTAAACAAAAAAAACACTATGTGCATGCAGGTTGTCAGAACGGTGCATCATCAGTATGCCAGGACCTCCTTAGAGTATTAAGTTGAAACTTTCAAGGCATATTTCGGGAAATTCGGAACTAACCAAAGGGCAATATGTGCGTACTACTACTGCTACCGCTACTACTGCTATGGGTACTACTTCTATTACCGCTTCTACTACTGCTTTTACTGTTACTTCCAATACTACTACTACTACTAGTACTACTGCTGCTGCTACTACGACTACTACTAACGGTTGGGTATTACGTTGAAACTTTCAGGGAATTTTAAACTAAATCAAGACGCACTATGTGCATGCTGGCTGTCAAAAGGCATATCAACAATGTCTCAGGAACAGCTTAGAGCATTGAGTTAAAATTATCAGGGTTGGGCCTGCAACCCTCCACCCGAAAATTTTACCGCAACGAAAAACGATGATACTGCCTTGGATGACCTACCCCCCTTTACTTTCCACGACCCCAGCATATTCCATGACCGAATTTTGACCATCGAATGAACCTTATTGACCAAGGTGGAATACGACTCGCAACCTAGAACGTACTCACACTCAACTTTCCTGGAGCTAAATCAATGCTTGCCATTGAGCTAAAACGCTTCAATGTAGCTCTGGTTGGTCTTACGGAAACCCGCCTTGTCGGAAGACAGTCCGAGGATATTGGTAAAGGATATCACCTGATCTGGTCTGTTGATCCAAAAAGCAAGACGAATGGTGTAGGCCTCGTGCAGAAGACCAGGGCCAAGAGATGCCTTCTCTCCTATAAACAAATTTCAGATAGAATACTGATGGCTCAGCTCCAGCACAAGTATGGAAAGTGGATAATTATTGTATGCTATGATCCCACCAATCCGAGTCCTGCGGAAGTCAAGGATCAGTTCTATGCGGAGCTCTTAGTGACCCTGTCTAGAGTCCCACCCCACGACATCGTCACTCTTCTGGGAGACCTTAACGTGACGGTAAGTGACAGGGAGGGCGTGTGGAGAAGTGTTCTCGGCCCTGTGACTCCGGATTCACTGAATGACAACAGACAAAGACTCCTCCAGCTCTTTAATATACATAATTTGGTCATATCAAACACACTCTTTCAGAGAGGAGATATACAAAAATACACTTGGTATAGTAACGACGGCCAGGCAAAGAAGATGATCGATTATGTTATGATCTCGGGTCGCTTGCGCTCGTCAATAACAAATTACCGGACTTATGGGTCGACCGAGCTTGGAAACACAGACCATAGGATGGTAGTCGCCACACTGAGGCTACGCCTGAGTGCACAACGACAAGAAAGACGGCCTCCCAAGCTCGATCTGAGTAGTCTGGCTACATCTGGGTTGCAACAGAAGTATGCTCTTGATATCTCTAACCGGTTTAGCTGCCTCCAAGTTTTGGACGACCCTGAAGTAGCATGGAAGTCTTTCAAAAATAATATACTCGATTCTGCTGGCAGTACCATTGGCTGCAGCAGACACAAGAATAAACCCTGGATATCCCAGGAGACTCTGTCTGTGATCGAGCTGCGCCGGAAGGCCCGCTTAGCAAAGAATATGCCAGAGTACAGACGACTCAATAGCCTGCGCAATAGCCGACTGCACAGAGATAGAAAGACCTTTGTTGACAAGAAAGCCAGCGATCTTGAAGATGCTTCAAGGAAAGGAGACACCTGCTCCCTGTACAAACACATCCGCGAGCTGACGGAAGGGAAGACTTCCACCGTGAGCCGTGTTTTGTCTGCTGACGGAAAAATGCTGGATGACGATGCAGGCCAACTCTCCGCCTGGAGCATTCACTTCTCAACGCTTCTGTATGCCGAGGCAGTTGCTCATCCCAAACCAGATCTGATTCAAGCATCCACGGCCACACCCAAGGCTACTTCTCACCTCGTATCGCAAAAGTTTACCACCTCAGAGATCCAAAATGATGTAAAATGGTTAAATATTAATCAAGGCCCCGGCGCCTGTGGTATTTCTGCAGAACTCCTCAAGAATGGGGGTGCAGCGATGATTCTGTGGCTCCAGCTAATCTTCTCAGCTGTATGGACGACGGAAAGCATACCGAATGACTGGCGTGCTGGCATCATATTGCCGGTCTGGAAACATAAGGGCAGCCGTCAAATTTGCTCCAACTATCGTGGGATCACGCTTCTCCGTTGCTGGTAAACTCTTCGCCATGTAACTCCTGGGCAGGTGTTCCACCTTTTTTCGTAGAAAGAGTCCAGCAAGCTGGGTTCATGCCCGGTAGGTCGACAACGGAGCCAATTTTCATTATGCACCAGTTGATCGAGAAGACGCGAGAGTTCCACCGAAAAGCGTACATCTGATACTTTAAGGCTTTAAGGCGTACTTTAAGGCTGCCTTCGATTCTGTTGATTGCCATTTATTTTGGCTGATACTAAGAACTACGGGTCTACACAAGAAATATTGCTCACTTTTTGAAAAGCTGTATGAAGATACGAAAAGCTGCGTGCAAGTCAATGGAAGACGCAGTTCCGCATTCTCGGTGAAGACTGGCGTCCGGCAAGGTTGCACAGACCATGTTATGACCAACACGACGAATCAGTTCGCCTTCAGTTCGGAGACTGGCTACTCTCTGATGCTGACTTCGCAGACGACATAGCGCTAGTTGCAGACACCGTCAAAAAGGTCACCAAAGCTCTCCAGGTGCTCTCAGAAGAAGCCCCGAAAGTTGGACTGAAGATCAACTGGCAGAAAACCAAAGTTATGCTACTTGAGCCCCCCACGTCCCGTTCTACTCTAAAGGAAGTCAACATCGGAAGCAACCAAGTAGATGTGGTTGAAGACTTCACTTACCTGGGATCTATTCTGTCGGAGGATAGCTTGATCATAAAAGAACTTACATCTCGAATAGCCAATGCGTCAGCACTTGTTGGGAGGCTTAGCAGTATCTGGCGAAAGCCAAAAATAAGCAGCTTTACCGAAATACGCATTTACAATGCGTCAGTCAGCACCATGCTGCTGTATGGAGCGGAGACGTGGCCAGCTGCAAAATATATCCTCAGCGCTGTCGATGTCGCACAGACGAAACATCTCCGAAGAATCGAAGGACTTCAGTGGACGGACTTTGTTAGCAATCAGACTCTCCTGTCACGTCCCGCTCAAAATCCTTTCTCGTCGCAGCTCGCCCAGCGTACTGTTCGGTGGTACGGCCACCTCTTTCGCGGGTCACGCGACGCCCCAGCACGGGTCGTATTCGACCCCACCCTACACGGATGGAAGCGACCCAGAGGACGCCCCCCCCTCAACTAAGTGGAAAGACAAAGCCAATGAATTCATCACCCAAGCCCACATCCCGGTGAAGAAGCTGCAAGCCTGGCAAGCGATAGGTCAACCTGGAGGCACCTAGTCTCATCGTTCTCTACGCCGAACCCTCGGCAGGAGCCTTAAGTCAAATCAAGTAAGTTGTCAAAAGGATGTTTCGGCAATATATTAGGAACGGCTAATATAATATAATATAATATAATATATTATGATCTTTCCATGAGAGGGGTATTTTTCTGTTGTTGTGGACCTGGATTTCCTTGCATTATTTGAAAGACGAACAGAAAATAAAAAATTTTTTAACTGAAAGCAAGCAGCAACATTAAAACTTAAAACGAACAGAAATGATTACGTGTTTGAGGGGTTACCCCCTCTGCAACACCTTGCCTTATACGTTAAAGTTAGAACTTAGTCCTAATTCCATAAAAATGACTCCTGAAACGCAAGGGTTGTTGAAATAGAACAACGAGAAGCTTCTTAAAAGGCCCTAAAAACTTTAGCGTAAAGAGCGAGTTGTTTTAGAGTGTCAAACCCCCTCATATATGTAATATTTTCTGTTTTTTAGCTTTAATGTTGCTCCTTATTTTCAGTTGAAAAAACTTCTTTTTTCATTCAATTCCAGGTTTAATTTTCTGTCTGCTTGCCGAAGAATAATCATTAATTTGTTGAAATCATTGCAGATGTTTTTGCTCTGTATGCGATTATCACCTTTCTATACTTTATTTTTGCCAGCTTTCTGATACTATATAATATAAAAGCCTTGTTTTCGTGGTAAAGAAGAAGGTAACAAAGTTAATATAATGCAAAAAGCTAAAGGAACACAGTGTCAGAGTATATTTCGGCCATTTTTTTTACTTTGAAAGCAAATGAAGTTTTCCCTGCAATACTAGCAATAAGTGTTTTCAGCTAGGAATTCCAATCCCGTACTTTGGCTTTAGAACACACTTTGTAAAACACCTGATTCACTTTGCAAGTTTGCAGATCCAAGCCCTGTTGGAGCCTATAAACGAAGCTAAAACCAATTTTGGTTCCTAAATTTTCGCAACGAAATTCAATTTCTTGTTTTCCCCGAATTTGAAGACTTGTCCCCGGGTTTCAAGAGTCAAGATCGAGCCTGGTTCTAAGTAACGTACACTTCCAAAGGTGAAAGGATTTTCACCTTGCTGGTGTCATTTTGTGTTAGTATGGGGTAAACTGGAATTCATTTTAATATTTCCTGACGAAATAGATGGCAATACCATTAAAATTGGCAATAGTCTATTGCTAGAAAGCCCCAAACTAGAAGGCCAGTAGGCTATAGATTAGAATTCTAGAATCTAGATGAGGATCTAATTAACATAGAAATAATAAGTAATTACAATAGAAATATTAGATTTAAGAAAAGGAATATTCTTGCTTTTATAGATGTATTAATTTACTCTCTAGTGAGTGCCCAAATATGACACCAATTAATGAGATTGTCTTTTAGGATAGGCCTAGTGTATTAAATAAACCATGTGCAATGAAGGATAATGTGTATTTCCCTACGCCTGACCATGGTATTGATGATAATATGACTTTAAAACATAACTGATTTACTCAGAATGACCATTTAAGAGATCATATACAAATTTTTACTGATGGTTCTAAGTTTGATAAGGGTGCTGTGCTGGCTGTGCAGTAGTGATTCCCAATATGTCAATTTCATGTAGTTTCAAGTTACCAAGCAGCCTATCTATTTTGGTAAATATCTACCAAATCATATTATTGACTTACGCATAAAGTGAATATACCACTCAATGCCTTTTTTTATGCTGATTACAAATATAATAATCACTTCTATTGGAAATGAGTTTCAGCCCCCCCCCCATATAGGCCAATCCAGGGTATATATTTCTACAATAGGGGGGGGGGCAAATTTTGTTTCTGATGTAAAAGGGTGGTAAGTTCAAACTTTAACCCCCCCCCCACCCTAATGTAGAAATATACACCCTGATTTGGCATATATAGGGGGGGGGGGGGGGCTAAAATTCATTTCTGATAAAAATTATTATTATATTCATAATCAGCATAAAAAAGGCGTCAAGTGGTATATTCACTTTATGTGTAAGTCAATAATATGATTTGGTAGATATTTACCTCTATTTTTTGGTGAAATTCTACTATAGCTACTTTTGGCTATCTTGGAAAGGGGTTAGGTTAGGAAAATGAAACTTTCAGGGGTGGGTCTACAGGCTAAAAATGTCCTGGATAGGTATTTTGAAGTACCTACCTCCACTCCTTCTCCCTCTAGAGGGTCCTGACCTTTGATGACCTTTAAAAATCTGTGTGTTGTAAAAGTGAAACCTTGAAAAATAGATCTTCTGCTTAAATGAAGTACAGCAAAATTGTTTTCAGCTTCACAACTGTGCTCAATCCCAATTCATAAGGTTTTAAATATATGCAAATACATTTCCTAAATTTTGAAAAAAAAACATTGATATGGCTTAAAATTTTACTCAAATAGAAGGAATTGCATTTTCATAACTAAAGCCTGAGAAAAAGAAACTCATAACCAAAAATTAAAGTAAAATGTTGTTTGGTCAAAATTTCAATAGATACCTGTCATGTAGGCAATTTTCAGGAGTGTAGAGACCATTTTGGCTCAATGCTAGAAAGACTTGGACCAGATGGCTCCTTTATCATAGTAGCTGCCAACCAATCAGTAGCTACTGCTATACTTTCAGTAAATATTTACCAAATCATATTATTGAGTTATGACTAAAGTGAATATACCACTTGATGCCTTTTTTATGCTCTTTACAAATATAATAATCATTTTTGTTGGAAATGAATTTTACCCCCGCCCCACCTCTACATAGGGCCTATACCAATTCAGGGTATATATTTGCACATTAGGGGGGTGGGGGTAATTTTATTTCTGATGTAAATGAGAGGTAAGTTTAAACTTTCCCTCACCCCCTAATGTACAAACATATACCCTGAATTGGTATATATAGGGGTGGGGGCTAAAATTCATTTCTGACAAAAATGATTATTATATTTGTAAAAAGCATAAAAAAAGGCATTGAGTGGTATATTCACCTTAGTCATAACTCAATAATATAATTTGGTATATATTTACCATACTTTCTATTTCAGATATAGCAGTAAATTGCTGTAAAGTAAAGTTTTTGCTTGGTCCTAGCTCCAACCCTGCTTTAATCAGAAACTGAAAAGGCATTGTATTTATCCCATCTGAGGACACCACCCATGTGGATCATTTTGTCAAGGAGGTCTGAGTTGACAATAACAAGTGACATTGGCTTTTAAAAACCAAAGCCCATCAGTTATCCCTTTGGTTTGCACCTTTAATCAGCATGTTCAGTTCCCTCTGAAAATCTGTTTGGGGTGCAAGGTATACAGTTAAGCAGTTTATCCACTGGGCAATACAGTGCTTCATTTGCCAAGGTCTTGGCCACATGGCTTCAAATTGCTGCAGAGGCAGAATATGCCTACTATGTAGTGGACAACACACCCATAATGAATGTCCCCAATCCAAAACAGTAAAGCAAGACCAGGTATTCAAGTGCCCTAATTGCAGTGGTAACCCTGCTGTTAACTCCAAGGAGTGTCAAATACTGATTGAAATGATAACAATTGTTACTTACTCATTCACCAATAATGCACCCATGAGGACTGCTGCTGAGCTCTTGAAGAAAAGACTTCCAACTCATACAGAATACATCCCCATGGTACACACAGACTCTTTCCCTCCACTGACTGGTTTGGTTCATTCTCTAAAATTTTTCCTGGATGTTTTTATTTTATTTTAAATTTTGTTTTAGTTGTCTTATTTGTATTTTATTTTTTTATATTTTGAAAGTGACAGTTTACAAGTTATTTGTATTATTTATTATAATTCAGTGGTATAAGCATTTTAAGTTGCTGTTTGATAAAGTAATTTTGGTTTCTGTTTATAAATAATGGCAGTTGTTGCTTGTAAATAACCCCTATAAACAGCAAGATAAGTGGTAGATGGTTCCATATTATTTTAATTTTGCAAGCCATGTTGCTCCTTCCCATATTATTTTATTTTAGAGTTATCCTATTTATTATTTCATTTGTTTTTATTATCCTTATTTTATCTGATTAACTTTCTATATCTGGAAGTATGTGACAGGTTATAATGTAAAAATGTAAAATTTTATTATAATAGTGTTGTTTACGTACTTTAATTGCTGTATGACAAAGCATAGTTGCATTATTTTGAGTCCTTTTTTTCCAACACAGACAGTAGCTGCAGGTGAATAACCCCCTTCCAATAACAAGTTAAGTGATAAATGATCAAGTTCAGTGAATATTGACTGAAGTGACACCCAATCAAGCTAGTAATTACAGAAAGCATAGATAAACCAAGTGATATGAACTCATATAACCTATTGGTCAAACGCATCAAACCCCAAACAACAACAAAGTAGCTGATTTAGGGGAATGATAACCAGGAATTACCCCCCCCCCCCCAAAGTAAAAATACTTATCCCAAATTATATATGTCCTATGTGTTTTTCCATTTCTGCGTTTCTACCATTTTCCATGTGTTTTTCTATTGGCAGATACCAGTTACAGCTTTTACTATGCTTTGTTTATTCAACTTCAAATATGTAAGAAAAGTAAAAAAAAAATATTATGTGTAGTTTTCATCATTTTCTTTGATGTCAGATTCATCAGGGGTATCTTGAATGTTGCTGGCACGAGGCAAACATCTGTAAACATTGTGAAAAGTTGTGGGGATGACCAGAGGCTGGCAAAGGTCTGTGAGATCCTTGAATTTGTCTTACAACAATGGTATCAGTATATTGTAGCTCTTCAGCATGGCATCCATAAATAGGACAGAATTGAAGTTGTGGGTTGCTTTGTAGGAAGGCACAGGCACCCTTTGTTTCAATGCACCCTTTTTCACCCCCTTCACTTTTTGTGTTTTCAATTCATTCACCTTTAGTATGGAGAGCTTGGAGTCATAGTCATAACTATACTGCACTTGGTCAGTAGAATTCATGCTGTAGTTGAGCCATTTAATGGAGTTCTATTTGACAGTTTCCATACCACTGCTTGGGGTGACACCTTTATTTCTATTTGAAACAATGTGTCAATCAATTTAATGGATGCCAATAAAGTATTCATGGCTATCTTGCACTTCAACCTTGTACTGCCTGGGATTGGTCCTGGCCATGCAACTTACCATGCTCAACCCCTAGATGCTGCAAATTGGGATGTTTTTACTGGCCCATTCTATGCACGAGTGCATTGTGTCACCTTCTTGTTGTGTATGCCTGCTTTCAAGAAACACATGGCGAATTTCATCAACTTTTTTTGGAAATAAAATAGCATACAAGGACATGCCCATCACAAACATGTTCAAAATTTCCCCACTTCAGCAGTCTGTAACCCAGATGAAATTTATGATTTACTTGTCTTGAGCATATTTAAAAACATAATGGTTGCAGCTTCATCTGCTCCTTTCATTCCAGTCATCTGGTCCCACAAACGATTGTACCTATCTCTTCTTTTTAAGTCATTAATTAAAAAAAACTTTTTCCACAAAATAAGAAGTAAGGCCAAATATAATGAAAAAATAAAGAAAAAAATATAAATGCTTTTACTTTTACAACTTTAATAAATCAAATAATATTAACATTTTGATTACTAACTATCAGTATATGTATATTAACAATGCACATTCATTTGTATTTTTTTCAGTAAAGAGCAAATTTTGTTCTGGCCTTGGGAAGGCATAGGGGTTTTGAGCCCAAGTTATGTTAATTTCTGCTCGTTTTGAGTTTGACTCAGTTATTTATTGTACTTTCTGTTCGTTTTGGAGCTCTTTGCTGTCCTTTGTAAAGCATACTTTTTGGAAACAGTTTTTTTAATTAATTTCTTTTCGTTTTATATTGACATAGCCTTTCCAGGGGAGAAGAAAATGGTAGCTTTAATCTCTTTGTTTTTTTAAGACTTTATATTTTGGCCTGCTATTTGTGTGCTTATGTTAAGCCCAACTTATGTTAATTTCTGCTCGTTTTGAGTTTGACTTGGTTATTAATTGTAATTTCTCTTCGTTTTGGGTTTCATTTATTTATCGATGCTGATTTTTGTGGTAGTTTCACGCTTGGTAGATTATCTGATTTTCTTTTTGGTCATTTTTGTTTAATAGAGTTCTTTACTTTTCTTTGAAAAACTTATTTTGTGGAAAAAGTTTTTTTTATTTATTTCTGTTTGTTTTATATTGACATAGTCTTTTCAGGGAAAACGAAAATAATACTTTAGATCTTTTTTTTTTTAAGAGTTTATAGTTTGGCCTGTTATTTGTATTTTGGAGGAAAATTTTCAGCAATTTTTAACAATATACACCCTTTTAAAAATCTGGACACAAATAGTAATCTTTAATTTAGTTTCATACCTCCTCTAGTTGACCTGAAATGGAAAACTTGATACCATTCGCAAAAAAATCTGTTTACTTTCTTTGATAGCTTGGATACACTTAAGCTTTTTTAATTTGGTTAAATTTTAAGAGCAGAAGTAGCCCCGAAAATTTGAATATAATACCCTAAGTCGTTCTTGGGATACTGCTGAGACGTCTTATTGGAAATTTTCATTAGCACATTGCATTTTGATTTAATCTTAAGGCAACATTTAGTTTTTAAACATACAAGCCCTGTAAGTTTCAACTTCATATCCTAAGCCGTTCCTAAAATATTGCAGATACGCCCTTCCTACAACCTAATGCACAAAGTGTGTTTTAATACTTCAGTTTAACTTCCACCTCAAAATTTTCTGAAATTTTCACCTTCATGCTCATAGTTTTAGGTGTAGTAATAGTCACAGTTGTGCTAACAGAAATAGTAGTAGGATTAGAAGTAGTGCTAAGAGCAGTAGCAGTAATACTAGAAGCAGTAGTAGCATGCATATATTAACTTTTGGTCAGTTGAGCATCCCCCTTATCAAGCTCTTGAAGTTTCAACATAACACTATAAGCCATTGCAATGAAGTTGCCTTCCCCTCGAAAGGGCAATTTCAATTTCCAATCAAATGACCTCTTTTTGAAATTTCTACAACAACTTTCTATTAAACCTTATATGCCCTGGGGGAATAACTTACAACCCTTGCACTGAGGGCTCTGAGGGGATTATCATCCTAAAAGACATAATTTCCAGAACTTTCAACTACGTTGAAGAAAATTGATATCTCAAAATTTTGATTGGATTTGTTTGAGAAAAATGGTGGGCGTGAGAGAGGCGTAGTCGCTCTCCAATCACTTTCAACTATTGAAAAAGCCACTAGCCCTTTCAATTTCCAATTGAATGAGCCCTTTTGAAGTTTCTATGACAACGCTTTCAATAAAAACCTTATATGCCCCCAGGGCATAACTTACAACCCTTGCCCTGAGGGCTGTGAGGGGGATGGGTTGTCATCCTTAAAGACCTAATTTCCAAAACTATTAACTACGTTGAATAAAATGGCTATCTAAAAATTTTGATAGGATATGTTTGGGGGAAAGGTGGCAATGAGAGGGGAGTTAGTTTCCCTCAAATCACTTTCGAATATTAAAAAGAACACTAGCCCTTTAAATTTCCAATTGAATCAGCCCTTTTTCAAGTTTCTACAACAAAGATTTCAATAAAAACTTATATGACCCCAGGACATAACTTATAACCCTTGCTCTGAAGACTGTGGGGAGAGTGTCCTGCTCAAAGGTATAATTTCCTGAACATCAAACTACGTGGAACAAAATGGTTATCTCCAAATTTTTATTGGATGTGTTTTGGGAAAAGGTGGCCATTAAAGCGGTGGTAATTGCCCTCTAGTCACTTTCGACTATTAGAACAGGTGCTAGCCAAACCAGTTTCAGATCGAATGAGTCCTTTTTGAAGTTTCTATGACAACGCGTTCTATAAAAACCTATATGCCCCCAGGAGGCATAACTTACAACCCTTGCCCTGACGGCTGTCGGGGGGGAGGGGGTGTCATCCTCAAAGACCTAATGACCAGAACTTTAAACTAAGTTGAATAAAAGGGCTATCTCAAAATTTTGAGTGGATGTGTTTGGTGAAAAGGTGGGCGTGAGAGGGGGGTTAGTTGCCCTCCAATCACTTTTGACAATTGAAAAGGGCACCAGCCCCTTGAATTTCCAATCGAATGAGATTTTTTTTAAGTTTCTACGGCAACGCCTTCTATAAAAACCTTATATGCCCCCAGGGCATAACGCACACCCCTTGCCCTGAGGGCTGTGGGGGAGTGTCCTCCTCAAAAACATAATTTCTATCTGGAAATCAACTACGCTGAACAAAATGGCTATCTCAAAATTTTTATTGGATGTGTTTGGGGAAATGGTGGGCGTGGAAGGGGTGTTAGTTGCCTTCCAATCACTTTCGACTATTAAAAAGGGCACTAGCAATTTAAGTTTCCAATCGAATGAGCCCTTTTTGAAGTTTCTATCAAAACGCGTTCTATAAAAACCTATATGCCCCCAGGGGGCATAACTTACAACCCTTGCCCTGAGGGCTGTAGGGGGGGGGGGGTTGTCATCCTCAAAGACCTAATTTCCAGAACTTTCAACTGCGTTAAACAAAATTGCAATCTCAAAATTTTAATTGTATGCGTTCGGAGAATAGGTGGGCCTGAGAGGTTAGTTGCCCTCCAATCACTTTCGACAATTAAAAAGGGCACTATCCCCTTGAATTTCCAATCAAATGAGTCTTTTTTTAAGTTTCTACGGCAACGCCTTCTATAAAAACCTTATATGCCCCCAGGGCATAGCGCACACCCCTTGCCCTGAGGGCTGTTGGGGAGTCTCCTCCTCAAAAACATAATTTCTATCTGGAAATCAACTATGCTGAACAAAATGGGTATCTCAAAATTCTGATTGGATTTGTTTCGAGAAATGGTGGGCGTGGAAGGGGTGTTAGTTGCCTTCTAATCACTTTCGACTATTAAAAAGGGCACTAGCCATTTCAATTTCCAATCGAATAAGCCCTTTTTGAAGTTTCTATGACAACGCGTTCTATAAAAAACCTTAAATGCCCCCAGGAGGCATAACTTTCAACACCTGTCCTGAAGGTTGTGGGGGGGAGGGGTGGTCATCCTCAAAGACCTAATTTCCAGAACTTAAAACTACGTTGAATAAAATGGCTATCTCAAAGTTTTGATTGGATGTGTTTGGTGAAAAGGTGGGCGTGAGAGGGGGGTTAGTTGCCCTCCAATCACTTTTGACAATTGAAAAGGGCACCAGCCCCTTGAATTTCCAATCGAATGAGCCTTTTTTGAAGTTTCTATGGCAACGCCTTCTATAAAAACCTTATATGCCCCCAGGGCATAACTCACACCCCTTGCCCTGAGGGCTGTGGGGGAGTCTCCTCCTCAAAAACATAATTTCTATCCGGAAATCAACTACGCTGAACAAAATGGGTATCCCAAAACTTTGATTGGATTTGTTTCGGGAAATGGTGGGCATGCAAGGGGTGTTAGTTACCTTCCAATCACTTTCAATTGTAAAAAGGGCACAAGCCACTCCTATTTCCAATTGAATGAGCCCTTTTCGAAGTTTCTACGACAACTTCTTTGATACGAAGTGCCCTGCTCTAAAGTAAAAAAATAATAAATAGTACATTGTGCCAACATCGTTCTTATATCCCCCTGGGGCATAACTTAAAACCCTTGCCCTGGGAGTTGTGGAGGAGTGTCCTCCTCAAAAACATATTTTCTATTTGAAAATCAACTACGCTGCACAAAATGGCTGTCTCAAAATTTCGATTGGATGTGTTTGGGGGAATGATGGGCGTGGGTGGGGGGAGGCTAGTTGTCCCCCAATCACTTTCGACTATTAAAAAGGGCACGAGCCACTCCAATTTCCAATCGATTGAGCCCTTTTCGAAGTTTCTACGACAACTCCTTCGATATGAAGTGCCCTGGTCTAAAGGAAAAAAATAATTTGTGCCAACATCGTTTTTAACTTAGGCAGCGCGATTTTCCTGTTTCTTATCTGCTGTTAAGTTAGCAAAACGACGTCATGCAGAGCACTAGTCCTTTTCTGGCTTGTGGAAGATTAAGTTCAAGGACCTCAGGATCTTTCTGAATAAGTTTTGCTGACAGGTACATGTTTGGAGGCCCAGCATGTTTCTGTGTAAAGATTGTACATCTTTTTCTGGGTAAGGTCTTCACTCAAGAAGGTCTGCACTCAAGTACTTCTACTTTTCAAAGTTTTTGTCTCAATTATTTACTACACATCAAAAACCAGACATAGATCATTGAATTATTGACCTTTCTTCCTATGCTAGTAAAAGGATAATGTTTATAAGACTATATCATTTCATCAAGATTCTCTTGTGACTCGTGGTTAAGAATTTCATTTGAGCACATTTATGATCAGTGTAATTATGAGTATTGATGCGAACAAGGTTATTTTAGACACCTGGACCGTGAGTTTTAATTTTGTTTTCTTATTTTCTGCAATTAGGTTGCACCCACCCCCTAATGTGCAAATATATAGCCCTTTCTAAATTATTATATTTTCATCATGTTTTGGTATTTTTCATAAGGATTAACCTAACTTCACTTCTTGAGTGTTGGCAGTATATTACATGAGTACCGATTAAAGGAATTGATCTTTTTGCCAGGAATCTTCACCATTTAGAAACTTGTTCAATTTTCTTCATTTGGCATGTAAAAAGTAAGTACTTTTTTTTTCTTGAGAATTTTATTTTGCATATATAACCTTTTATCTTCAAATGTATTCCCCTCCTCCCCTCACTATTGCTACTCTGGTGCCTTCCCCCTGCAATATTTTTGACGGGCGTCCATGCTTAATTGAGATGTTCAACTGCAGTCTAGGATCTTTTTACGGTCTAGGAAAGTCGTTAAGTAAGTGAATGAAATGTTAATAGAATAGATATTCTACTCAAATTAGGGCATATAAATTTTTTTTTAATGCCTAGGCCTACCTCCACAACTTCTAATGTCTGCGCAATTATTAACCTTGTATGAAGCCTAATCCTGAGATATAAACAATAGAATTAAAAAAATTGTGGTAGAATTTGATTTGCCATTCAAAACTTTTCCTAAATATAATCTTCTTACCGTAAAAATTGCAGCCATGAAGGGCATGAATTGCAGGGCATGAAGGTGAAAATTTAAGGAAATTTTGAGAGGAAAGTTGAATTAAATCAAAACGCACTGTGTGCATGCGGGTGGTCAAAAGGGTCTATCTCAAGAATGGCTTGTAGTATCAAGTTGGAACTTCCAGTGGATACTTAGGGTGAAGATCGATTGACCAAAAGGCCGTACATGCAAACTAATAGCACTTGTACCATTACTGTTATTGCTACTCCTACTACTTCTTTCGCAGCTACTGCTAAGGCTAAGAGTATTAAGGTGAAAATATGGGAAATGCTAAGCGTAAGTTGAATCAAATTAATACACACTATGGGTATACAGGTTATCAAAAGGATATATCGGCAACTTCATTGCAACGGCTTATAGTGTTATGTTGAAACTTCAAGAACTTGATGAGGGGGATGCTCAACTGACCAAAAGTTGATATATGCATGCTACTACTGCTTCTAGTATTACTGCTACTGCTCTTAGCACTGCTTCTAATCCTACTACTATTTCTGTTAGCACAACTGTGACTATTACTACACCTAAAACTATGGGCATGAAGGTGAAAATTTCAGGAAATATTGAGGTGGAAGTTAAACTGAATTATTAAAACACACTTTGTGCATTAGGTTGTAGGAAGGGCGTATCTGCAATATTTTAGGAACGGATTGGGAAATGAAGTTGAAACTTACAGAGCTTGTTGTGGGAGGTATTGAACTAACCAAAAACCAATATTTTTGCATGCTACTGCTTCTACTACTATTGCCACTACTTCTACTGCTACTACTATTCCTGCTACTAAAGCTAAGGGTATTAAGGCGAAAACTTCAGCGAAGGTTGAGACAGTGTTGAACTAAATCAAAACACAATATGCGCATACTGGCTGCCAAAACGATGTATCAGCAATTGGTCGATGCGTTTCCCCCCCGGAATATTCTCCTTCCGCTAAAATACCCACACGTGGAATATTACCCCCCGGAAAATCCCCCTCCCCCTGTGGAAAATTACCCTGGGAAATTTCGCCCTCAGTTGAAGATCTATCCCCCCCCCCCTTTATAATCCCCCCATATTTCCCCTAGATAATTTCAGATGTTCATTAGATGGTAAATTTAGTTCTACTCACTTGTTCAAGTCAAAGGCAACGCTGTAGTGTTGCCTATAGTAGAGCCATAAGGGTTCCATGTATTATTATTATTCATTTTTTCCCAGAGGTACTTCATATGGAAAGGGTGGTCGTGTGAACGTCGGAGGGGGCTCATTCAGTTCTAAATTAAAAGTTCTAGTGCCCTTTTAAAGATTCAAAAGTTATTGGAGGGCAACAAGCCACCGCCCACACCGTTTTTTCTACAAACGCATCCGATCTAAATTTTGGGATACGCATCCGATCTAAATTTTGAGATAGTCATTTTGTTCAAAATGGTCCGAAGGGAAAATAACCATGCCCCCGGGTTTTCCAACCCTCCTTCCAGGCACTGGGGCAAGGACTGCAAGCTATACAAGTTGCCCGTTCTTAAGATATAAGGTTTTTATGGGAAGGGTGGTCGTATAGACTTTGGAAGGGGCTCATTCAATTGGGAATCGAAAGTCCCATCGTCCTTTTTAAGAGTCTAAGGTTATTGGCGGGTAACCATCCCCCTCCCACGCCCTTTTTCACTGTTTTTTTTTTTGGGGGGGGGGGGGGTGCAAATGCCTCAAAAGGTGCATTGTAATGCCAAAACATACTAAATTTCATTGGTCCTTCAGGTAAATACAGAATTAGTTCTAAAGAGGGGGGGGGGGGTAGATATTGATATTTAATCCCTCTTGATTTCTGTGAAAATTTCTGGCTATTACGAAAGTAAGGAGTAACATTAAACCCCAAAATTAACAGAACTTGTCCTGTTTTAGAAGGGGAGCTGCCCCTTCCTCATCCCAAACCTTCCCCTCGTTGTTTTAGAAACTTCGGAGGATGCTCATTCGATATGAAATCGAGAGTTCTATTCGTTTTTAGAAGTCAAAAGTGATTGGAAACCAACCAGCCCCTGTCCTAAAACTGTTTTGGATATCTGGTCCTTTTATTACCCCTTAGGACATATGATCGGCATTTTGAGGTACCTATTCCGTGTTTTCTCTGTGGCTACTCAATTTTAAGTGTGGACGAATTATCCCGGGGGGAAATTTTCTGCGGAGGGGGGTAGTTCTGCGGAAGAAAACGCCGGCTCCTATCACCAATACCCCAGGAACTGTTTATGGTATTAAGTTGAAACTTTGCGCGTGTGTTGAGGGGATGTTGAAAAAAAAAACAAGAGTTGTCGTGTGCATACTGCTACTAATGCTACTACTGAAGCTAAGGGTATTAAGGTGAAGCTTTCAGATAATGTTTACGGAGATGTTACACTAAATCGAAACACGCTTTGAGCATGTAGATTGTCAAAAGGGTTTACCATTAATATCTCGGGAACGGTTTGAAGTATTAAGTAGAAACTTTCAGGGTATGTTGAGGCAAATTTTGAACTAAGAAAAGGTACTATGCTTATATTACTACTACTACGATTACTGGAACTAGAGAGGCTAACGGTATTAGTGTGAAACTTTCAGGAAATGCTCAGGGAGAGCTTCAACTAAGTCAAAACAAACTATATGGATGCAGATTTTGAAATGGGCATATTAGGAATATCTTAGGAAAGGATTAGAGTATTTAGTTCAAAGTTTCCAGGCATGCCAAGGGGGTGCTGAACTAACCCAAAAAATTCCGTGCAGGTTACCACTATTGATTCTTTTACTATACTGATACAACTGCCACTTCTACTGAGGCTAAGGGTATTAATGTGATGCTTTCAAGAAATATTTAAGAGAATGTTGGACTAAATCAAAAGACACTGTGTGCGTTCCTGTTGCCAAAAGGTCTTGTGAGCAATTTTTCAGGAAGAGCTTACAGTATGAAGTTAAAAATTTCAGGACGTGTTGAGAGGGATGTTGAACTAACCAAAAGGTGTACAAACTGCTTCTTCTACTATTCCGGCTACTTCTGCTACTAGTACTATGACTACTACTGCTGAGTCTAAGGATAGGAAGGTGAGACTTTCAGGGAGTGTCTAGGGGATGTTGAACTAGATCAAAACGCAATCTTTGCATGTAGTTTGTCAAAAGGGCGTATCAGTAATATCCAAGGAATGGTCTAGGGCAGTGGTTCTCAAAGTTATTTAGACACTGTCCCCATTTTTACCAATAAAACATTTTAGCTATCCCTTCTCAGCTACCGGTATTAAGTAAACTATAATTAAAATATAAATAAAATTGCCAGCCTTACAATTGAAGGGTTGTTTTATTTTTTGTCAGATGGCCGCGTACCCCCTAAAGATTTTTGCGTACCCCCAAGGGGTACATGTACCACAGTTTGTGAACCACTGGGCTGGGGTATTAAGTTGAAATTTTCAGAGCATGTTAAGGGGGATATATCAGAGCATGTTAAGAGGGATTACCTACTATTACTGCTACGACTGGTGCTACTACTGCTACTACAACTACTACTACGAAGATTATTACTAGTACTACTGAAGCTAAGATTAAACTTTGAGGGAATGTTTTGAAGGATGTTGAATTAAACGGAAATACGCTATTTGGACGTAGGTTATTAAAAAGGAAAAGCACCTATATCCCAGGAACAGCTTAGAGTATTAAGTTGAAAGTTTCACTGTACGTTGAGGGGATGTTGAACCAACCAAAAGGTACTTTATGTATAATACAGGGCATTTGCCGCCCATTCAAACCATGTGTCCTCAATATCGCCACCGATTGCTTATGATTTTATCAATAACGAGCAGCTATTTAGTCGTCTCTCTAATGAATGAGTGGTAATTTGTTTCGTCCAGTGGATTCCGAGAATTCGTCGAAGACAATTTATTTTCCAAACTTTTGATTCTTGTCTGTAGCTGTTTTGTCAGCGTCCAGCTTTCAGAACCATACATTAGCACCGGCAGGACATTACTATTGAAGAGCCCAATTTCAGCTTCAAAGATAAAGTGGCAATTCTCCACACGTTTCTGAACGTATCAAAGGTGTTGCCAGCGCATCCGATACGCTTGGCAATTTCATGCTCAGGGTTTCCATCGCTGCTCACTAGACTCTCAAGATATCTAAACATCTGTACCTCTTTAATTTCCTTTGCTTTAACTGTCAGTGGCTCAGCTGGTAGTTTATTCAGATTACTGAGTACTGACCAAGATTTTCGTCTTTTGCATGCTTATTACCAAACCTGTTTGTTCCCCTACTTTAGAGAGCTCATTTATGTTGTACTGAAAAGCAGGATAAAGTCAATAAGTATTGTAAACAGTGCTGGAGACAAGATACACCACTGTCGAACGCCTGAGTTGAAGTTGAACCACTCAGTCACGTCCACATTGTCAGGTCGATCAGCACGTATTTTTTCATCTTATAATGCCATTATAATTCTTACAATTTTATCAGAATAACAGTTGGTTTCATTTATTCTTTAATAGTATTTTCTTGTCGTTTGAGTTTGAATTATTATAGGACTTTACTTATGCATGTTTCAAGTTTAATATGACTCTTTTCTTTGAAAAACTTCTTTCTCGGAAATTTTCTTTTTAAATTAATATCTGTTGTCTGGGAAGTCTGTGAATAGTTAACTAACTATAAAAAAAAAAAAAAAAATCAGTTTTAGTTTGAAATAATTGTGTATAGTGATTGACTGCCTCTAAAGATGGTATTCCTTTTGTGAAGATTATAAAGTTGGCAACGGTATAAAGCTTATAAAACAGCTACGGTATTCATTAAAAATTTACAAAGATATGGGAATCGTAGGCATTTTTTTCGGGGGGGGGGGGGCTAGAGGATTCAAACAACTGAAAAGAAAAAATAGACAACAAGATAAAAGGTAAATTTCATTTTGTCCACTCTCATATGTGCCTGAGTGGATTGGTTGCATGGTACTCTGTGTGCATTAAAGACCACAGGAATGGTTATAAAATCCAGGAAATAATCAGCAATGCACATTTTTGGCTTGTTGTGTGTGACACATTCTGTACTGTAATTTACTTGTTAAATATGAAATAAAGGTGTTTTTTTAGTAGGTTCCATTTAAAACAGCCACTGCCTCCCAAAAGATTGATTAAGTTCTGAAAAAAAAGAACAAGAAAGAGCCAAATTCGAAAATAGCCCAAAAAATATGTCTAGCTTACCAATGGTAGATATAGCACCAAAGAGATATGGCCCACAAAGTGGAAGCCTACCAGTAAAGGGTCCATTATCTTGATATATTCATGTGCCAGATTTTTTTCGATTTTTATTTTGTTTGTGCCAGACGGCAATATTTTCATCTGCATTACGTTTTCTACATTCTTTATAATATAATAATTGTGATGTTACTATTTGTTTGAGTTCTGATCTGCACCTTCTATCATAGGCAGCGCGATTGCTCTGCCTAAGTAAAGAACGATGTTGGCACAATGTATTTTTATTATTTTTTTTTTTTTAATACCAGGGCACTTCGTATCGAAGAAGTTGTCTTAGAAACTTCGAAAAGGGCTCATTCAATTTGAATTTGGAGTGGCTTGTTTCCATTTTAATAGTCGAAAGTGATTATAAGGTTACCAACACCCTTTCCACGGCCACCCATTCATCAAAAATATCCCATCAACAATTTTAGATTGCTTTTTTGTTGAGCGTAGTTGATTTTCAGATAAAAATTATGTTTTTGAGGAGGACACTCTCCCACAGCAATTAGGGCAAGGCTTGTAAGTTATGCTCTGGGGGCATATAAGGTTTTTATAGAACGTGTTATCGTAGAAACTTGAAAAAGTTCTCATTCGATTGGAAATTGAATTGGCTAGTACCCTTTTTAATAGTCGAAAGTGATTGGAAGGCAACTAACACCTCTTCCACGCCCACCAATTCTCCAAACACATCCAATCAAAATTTTTAGATAGCCATTTTATTCAACTTAGTTGAAGCTTTTTGGAAATTAGGTCTCTAAGGATGATAACCCCCCCCTTCAGTCTTCCATTAGATCTTGACCTGTCAAGATTTCTTGTTTTGAAATAAATGACGCTTGTGATTTTTAAGTGAAGACGCAAGATCAGCCTTGTGAACTTTTGTTTAGCAAGTACCAGTGCTAATCCTGGCGTAGGCGACCAGGTTTTAGTTGAAGATATAGTTTCCAATTCAAGGTCTGTCTTGTTTTTAGTCCTTAGCCTAGAATGTCCCATCCTTGTAATGAATGCTACAGAAAATATGGAACTGGGTCTTTCCAGTGTTCTAAGTGCAATGCTTGGTTGCACCCTGCTTGTGCTGGCATAACAAAAAGTAATCGCCTTAAAAACCCTAATTGGTTATGCGTTCAATGCCGAGCGTCGATGGTTGAAAATGACGTGATTAATACCATTGATAATCAACCAGAAGTGGTTCAACCAATCGAGGCTGTAAATTCCCCTGTTATTTCGGATGAAGAAAATTCATCTATCTCCAACGAAAATCAACTTGAAGTAATCGTTCGAAGTGGTATTACAAATTCCCCTACTATACCTCGTGCTACGAGTAATGTCAACAATAGTTCTGATGGATCGATTGATTCTGCAAAAATAACCACAGCCCATCATTCCCAAATTTCCCCCCAAATCTATGGTTCCAGTAAAGGTGAATTGGCAAGCATTGCAGAAATGGCTAGTGTCTTCGAGCCCCATACCTGTGAAGATTGCATAAAAAAAGACGCGGAAATCGTCAATCTCAGGAAACGGATTACTAATCTTGAATTTCTTTATGATAGTTTATCTGATCTTTATGAGCGTCATAAAAGTGATGTTTTCAAGGACAATGAAATCAAAATGTTAAAAGTCAGTTTTCAGCTAGCAATTGTTGATGCTATACATGCATTCAAATCCCCTACGTCGCCCAGTGTTTCTCCTTCAGCTGATACTTCTAATTCAAATATGCATTATCCAAATTCTTCAAGTTGCGTAAAAACTGTAAAACCCTTTGAATCTGAAAACGTCACTATATGTAATCAAGCAAGTGCTAGTGAACTTCCTTTGGCAGAATTTTTTCAAGGGATTAAAAAGGCTACGCAAACTAATCCTTCTGACCTTGTTTTAACTGAAGATAATTTATTCTTGAAATCCAGTGGTAATGACACATCTTTAAAGATTGACAATGATGTTGAACTTACAAGCGGTAATTATCACCCAATGCAATCATATATTCAAAAAAATGAGTTCAGTGATCTTAAGTGTAATCAACTGAAAGTGTGCTTTAGTTTTTTAAACAGTAGATGTATGTCTAGTAATTGTAAATATCTACACATTTGTAAGTTTCATGTTTTTAGCTGTTGTATGAATAATTTTTGCAAATACCCCCATGTTGATATCTGCAAACGCTTTTCAAGTGGAAGATGCTTTGGCTGTGCAAAACATCATATCAAATTGCCCATTAAGAGTCGTAGTAGGTTCCACAAAACTGGGCCACAAAACCAACGTTTTTTAGGTCGACGCCGACAGTATTCACGACCCCCCTCCCCTAGGTCGTGTTCCATTCGACTTTCAATCTTTCCCCCCTGCATACCCGAGGCAGTGCAGTATACCTCTGGAACCCATCCCTCAAAACAATCCTTCGCCTACGGTAGTTACGCCTACCCTGACTGTCCAACCCCCACCCGCACTGTACTGCATTCGGACCATCCCCAAACCCCCCTCACTCATGTTCCTCCCAAAAATCCCCTTCCTTTCGACTCCGTTCTTCTCCGTGCGTCCAAGAAGTTACCGACCGGTTCTGGACTCCACCCGTTATTTGCCAAAACCACCCCGACCCCTCCCCTCTCAGACACCCCCCACCGTACTTCCCTCCCTCAGCATCATCTTGCCCCCCCAACCCCCATATAAAGAACACTCCCAATTTCACTTATTCCCAGATCACCAGGAAACCTTTCTCCCTTCCCTTGCACTTTATCCCCCCTGGCTACCCTACCAGTATAACTCTGGTTTAAGAGTAAGCAGGCAGAATGATCCACAGGAAACACATCCATGCAAAATTTATAAAACTTCAAATAGTAAGACGAATTCCACCGCAGTTCCATTCCTACTTAATAATATTCCCATAATATGTTCGCTGTCCTTCTTTTCTCTCAAGCCCAGTCCAGTCCCGTCTTTAAATAATGCCTCAAAACAACACCCTTACCCACAGCACCCTTCTCATAAACTTCAACCCCAAATAACTCCATCCCGAATTGAAAAAAAATCCCAATACCCAAATCGGTTTAAATTCCCAACTTTCATACTTACCAATGCTGAGAGCCTGAATTTTGACAAAATTACCGAACTCGAGGGTATCTCTGAAATTCATAAAATTAATGTTATTGCTGTGACAGAGGTTCAGTCCCAGAACCCAGATTTCCTAAAAATTAGCAATTATATTCAGTTTATAAAACTTCGCCCTCCCGACCACCCTCTCGGGAAAAAAGGGGGTGGTATATTATTTTTTGTCCGAGATAACCTCCAACCTAAACTCATCCTCACCCCCAACTTATCAGATTATGATGAAATTCTATGGCTGAGCCTTCGACCGAAAGTACTTCCCCGCCCTTTCAATTTAATTGTAACCGCCGTCTTTTATCATTCCCCTAACCAATGTATTGACCAGAAACGCAAATTTATCCAACAATTTCTTATAAGTGCTGACTTTGTGTTATCAAAGTATCCGAACGCTGGTATTTGCTTACTTGGTGATGCGAATGACCTGAGGATAGACTCTATCTGCACCTCTCTTAATATTAAACAACTGGTTAAAATATCTACAACAAAAGGTAACAGCTCTCTGGATGTTATTTGTTCAAATATGAGTAAGTTTTATAACTCCCCGCAAGCACTGCCACCACTAGGAAGCAGTTACCACTATTGTCTTCTTTTTTCTCCCTCCTCAGCCATTGAACATTCCTTTACTACCTCCATTGGGGTTTGCCGTCCCCTCAGTGACGCAGCACTTTTTTCTTTTGGATCATGGCTGACCAGTGAAAGTTGGTCAGACCTTTATAATTCCAATAACCTTGATGACAAAATTATTATTTTTTACCAAAAACTAATTGATTCCTACTTATTATGTTTCCCGGAAAAAAAAATCAGAAAGTGCTCCAGTGATAAACCTTACATAAATAATCACATAAAAACATTAATTCGTACGAAAATAAGCTTATTGAAGAGGGGTAATTTAGCTGAAGCAAATAAGTTAAGAAAGGAATTAAAAAGTCAAATTAGAAAAGCTGCCCGAGCCTATTATAAAAATAAGATTAAAGACTTGTGCCATGATAAACCAAAGAACTGGTACTCTGAAATTAAAAAAATTACCGGCAAGAGTCAAGAACAACTAAATTTTAATTTAAATGAACCTCCAAAGACCACAGCTAATAACCTCAATAAGTTTTTGGCTTCAATTGTCCAGAGTCTCCCGCCACTATCTTACGAATTTCCAGATATTACTGTTCCTTTTTCACTCCCACATATTTCTCCACTTGATGTTGTAAAAAAAAATTGAAAAATTAAAACGATCAAGCATTTACCCTTTAGATGTTCCTCGTCCTCTGATTAAATCTTTCAGTGATGACCTCTTAAAACCCCTATCCATCCAGTTGAATGGAATTACCGAATCTTGACAGGTCCCTCAATATTGGAAACAAGGCTTTATTACCCCAATTAAAAAGAAAAATGGGACGCCTGGTTTTGATGGCATTTGTCCCGTTACCCTTACCTCGATTTTTTTCGAAATTGTATGAAAGTTTTGTCGCAGACTGGCTTAAGATGAGAGTTCTCCCCCTCATTGATCTTAGACAGTTTGGTAATCTCAAATCCACGTCAACCTCTCATTACCTGATCCATCTTGTTGATACCATGGGTAAATTACTTGAAAAACCAAACACTTGGCTTAATCTAATTTCTATTGATCTTCAAAAAGCCTTTGATTTGATTAACCACAATTTACTCATGCATAAACTTATAAATGAATTCCACATTGAAACTTTCCTTGTTAAGCTCATTGCCTCTTTTCTTTCTAATAGATCTCAAGCAGTTAAATATCTAAATTGTTTCTCAGATCATCTCCCCATATTTAATGGCATTCCTCAGGGGACTATTCTAGGCCCTCTCCTTTTTCACTTATGATTAATAGCGTTTCAACCCTTTATGACAATAGATGGAAATTTGTCGATGACTTGAAAGTTTTAGAGATATGTCATAAAAATATCTTTAGCAACCCAATGGGCATACTCCAAGATATTGCCTGTGAGGCCTCTTCCCTTGACATGACTGTTAACCCTTCTAAATCCGCAATAGTTTCAGTAAGTTCCCTTAAATCCCCTCCCCTTTTTCTTGCTCCTATACCTCCTGAAACTTCTGTCACATCTCTTAAACTCCTTGGTGTTACAATTTCTTCCAATTTGAAATGGGATGCCCATATAAATAATATCCTACGACAAGCAAATTCCTCGCTTTCCCTCCTTAAACTTTTAAATAAATTCAGTTGCCCCGAATCACATTTACTACAAGTATACATTTCTTTTGTGCGTCCCATATTATAGTACGCTTGTCCTGTGTGGCACCCTGGACTCTCTAATGAAGCAACACGAAAAATTGAAAATGTCCAAAAGAGAGCTCTAAAAATTATTTTTAAAGAGGGCAAGATACCTTATTTGTATTTGTTAAATATTTCAAAACTAGAGACCCTCGAGAGAGGAAGAAATAATTTGTGCCTCCGTTTTGCAAAAAATGCCATAACAAACCCTTGGACGGCAAGTATTTTCCCCAAACGTCACTCCCCATCCAGATTACGCCCACCTCGAGCTGTTTCTGAGCCTATCCCTGTTTTGTCCCCCAGTCGCTGCGTTACTTCGAGATAGTAAAAAAGCTTTCTTCCCTTTATTACAGTAAAATTTAATAAAATGCTCCAATAGTTTATTTTTTTTTAATTTCTTATCTTTATCTTATCTTTATCTATAAATGACACAATTAATAGTTTCTATTTTATACCTAACCAATTTATTGTGTTTCCAGTGTAGCAAGTGTTTCATAAATTTTTATTTTAATTTCATGTTCGAACTTATTTTTTACTTCATATTTTTATCTTTTACCTGACCTCAGAATTTTGATCTTTTTATTTGACTTGATTTGTGTGTTATTGTCTGTTATTTGACTCAGAATGCGAATTCGGCCTTCAAAGGCTAGTGATAGTTCATTTTTGGAATAAATCTTATCTTATCTTATCCCCCCACAGCCCTCAGGGCAAGGGTTGTAAGTTATGCCCTGGTGGCATATAAGGTTTTTATTGAAAGCGTTGTCGTAGAAACTTCAAAAGGGCTCATTCAATTAGAAATTGAAAGGGCTTAGTGTCTCTTTTTAATAGTTGAAAGTGATTGGAGAGTGACTAACGCCCCTCTCACGCCCACCATTTCCCCAAACACATCCAATCACAATATTGAGATATCCACTTTGTTCAACGTAGTTGAAAGTTCTGGAAAAAAGGTCTTGTAGGATGATAACCCCCTCAGAGCCCTTAGTGCAAGGGTTGTTAGTTATGCCCTGGGGGCATATAAGGTTTATATAGAAAGTTGTTGTAGAAATTTCGAAGAGGGCTCATTTGATTGGAAATTGAAATTGCCCTTTTTAATAGTATTTAAAGATAACGAACCCCCTAGAGCCCCCAGGGCAAAAGTTGTAAGTTATGCCCTGGGGGCATATAAGGTTTTTATAGACAGAGTTGTCGTAAAACTTCAAAAGCGGCTCATTCAATTGGAAATTGAGAGGGCTAGTGCCATTTTTAATAATCGAAAGTGATTTGAGGGTAACTAACCCCCCTCTCACGCCCACTATTCCTCCTAACACATCCAATCAAAATTTTCAGATAGCCATTTTGTTCAACGTAGTAGAAAGTTCTGGAAATTAGGTCTTAGAGGATGACAACCACCCTAACAGCCTTTAGGGTAAGGGTTGTAATTTATGCCCTGGGGGCATATAATGTGTTTATAGAAAGCGTTGTCGTTTCAAAAAGTTCTCGTTCGATTGGAATTCGGAAGGCCTAGTGCCCTTTTTAATAGTCGAAAGTGATTGGAAGGCTTGACATTTTTATTGTAAAGATCGATGTTGGTATAATGTATTATTTTTGTTGTTGTTGTTTAGACCAGGGCACTTCGTATCGAAGAAGTTGTCGTGGGAACTTCGAAAAGGGGTCATTCGATTGAAAATAGAAAGGGCTGATGCCCTTTTTAATTGTCGAAAGTGATTGGAGGGCAACTAATTCCCCTCCCACGCACACCCTCCCATTTCCCCATTATGTTTAAAAACTAAATGTTGCCTAACATTAAATCAAAATGCACTGTGTTAATGCTAATTCCCAATAAGGCATCTCAACAGTATCCCAAGAACGACTGAGGGTATTATGTTCAAACTTTCGGGGCTACTTCTGCTCTTAAAATTTAACCAAATCAAATATCGTAAGTGCATCCAAGGTATCAAAGAATGTAAATAGATTTTTTTGCGAATGGTATCAAGTTTTCTATTTCAGGTCAACTAGAGGAGATATGAAACTAAATTAAACACTACTGTTTGTCTCCAGATTTTTAAAAGGGTGTATGTTGTTAAAAATTGCTGAAGATTTTTCTCCAGCACACAAATAGCAGGCCAAAATATAAAGTCTTAAAAAAACCGAAAAGATTTAAAGTATTATTTTCTTTTTCCCTGAAAAGACTATGTGAATATAAAACGAACAGAAATTAATTAAAAAAACTTTTTCCACAAAATAAGTTTTTCAAAGAAAAGTAAAGAGCTACAAAACGAACAGAAAGTACAATAAATAACTGAGTCAAACTCAAAACGAGCAGAAATTAACATAAGTTGGGCTCAAAACCCCTATGCCTTCCCAAGGCCAGAACAAAATTTGCTCTTTACTGAAAAAAAATACAAATGAATGTGCATTGTCATTTTAATATACACATACTGATATTTAGTAATCAAAATGATAATATTATTTGATTTATTAAAGTTATAAAAGTAGAAACATTTATATTTTTTCTGTAAAGTGCAAATTATGTTCTGGCCTTGGGAAGGCGTAGGGGGTTTGAGCCATACTCATGTTAATTTCTGCTTGTTTTGAGTTTGATTCGGTTATTTATTGTAATTTCTGTTGTTTTTGAGTTTCGTTTATTTATCAATACTAATTTGTGCTATTTCCACGCTTGGTAGATTATTTGATTATATTTTTGCTCATTTTTTGTTTAATGGAGTTCTTTACTTTTCTTTGAAAAACATAGTTTGTGGAAAAATTTTTTTTAATTAATAATAGAAAAAAGTACATTGTTATCTGTTGATGTTGACTGAATGTTGTCAATGTTGAACTTTTATTACTTTCTTTCTAAGGGTAGACTATTTGACAAAATCTTCCACAGGATGTAGAAATAGTATATATGAGAGCCGTTTGCTTGTTTTTTTTGTTCCTCTGATCCTAATAGTAAACGGTCCTTTTTTGGCCTCTGCAGGATTTCAGTGAAAGTTGTATTGCATCAGACCGCTTTTTATTTTCTTGCAAGACTTACTTCTGGTTCATAAGACATATTATGACTTGAAAACTAGCAATGATTGTAGAACATATTCAATGAAATATCTATTGCAAACATTTACTTCTCCATGAAAATAATACTTAGGTTATTAGTTTAAAAAGCTAAAATAACGAAAATAAGTTGAATTAGATGAAATATGCAGAACTAGTCTCCAATTTGTATCTCAAAGCTTTGCTTTTCAGAAATTTTTTATATTCACGGGACAAGTTCGTGAAGATTTTTGTTTGTTACCATCCTAAAGGAAATCAAAATGACACAACGTGCCAATAGCTGGAGTTCTGAAACAAGCTCAACGTACTTCAAGGACTTACAAGTAAGAAAATCACTTTGTTGAACTTTCAGTTTATCTTACATTAATTTTTAAATATTTTTCCACAAAAGAAGTTTTTCAAAGAAAGTAAATTGCTACATTAAACTAAATTTAAGCATAAATAAACTGAAATGAGTCTTCGAGCATAAAACTACCATAAATTACCAACAATAAATAAATCAAACCCAAAACAAACAGAAATTACAATAAATAGCCGAGTCAAACTCGAAACAAGCAAAACCTAAGAGGAGCCACCCCTGGCTTCTAAAGACCAGAACATAATTGACACTTTACTGAAAGCAATCCCTGTTTTGAGCTACGAGTTTTTATTTCTGATAAGATTCAAAAATAAGGAAAAAGATCACAATCATAACCAAAGATTAATAATAATAATAAAAAAAAAAATAGTAGGCCTATGGACTGACAGTTATTCATTCCTGAAAGTCTTAATAATTTTAGATTTATTGAAGTAAAAAAAAAGAAGAGTCGAATCTCTTGGCTCTATGTAAATCACTCGTAAGTTTAAAGCTGATCAGCGGAAAAAAAATGAATGTTTATGTTACAAATCGATAGGAGAATAATTTCCTTTCAAGTGTTTGTCTTGGAAATGATAAACCAGGGGTATCACCATACCCTTAGTTTACCTAGCTTCTGCCCCTGAAAGTTTTAAGTCTATCCTAGAAAAAAATTTCGCCCGTTTTCGGGCGTCTCTTGTCCGTACAATTTGTTTTCAAATATTATTTTTTCTCTCTAGTGAGGTCCCCTTGTCTTTGTCTAGATCCCTTCTTACTTTAAAGTAAATAGGAGTAAACACAATAAAACAGCATAATCCACAGAATCAAAATCTATGGTATATGAAAATTGATATACTTATCAAAGTATATAAAAAAACTGAAAATTAACAAAACTGTCAAGTTAAATTCCAAGTAATCATTGACAAAGTTCGAATTAAACAAAGTTGCATGCTCAGTAGAGATTACATCACACAAGACCAATTGAATAGAGTTAAAAACTTTTTTTTTCTTTTTTTTTAAATAACTTCTTTAATGGCAACATAAAAATTATGCAAAGAATCTGGATATAACAAGAAGTAAAGTTGGCCGACAATTTCAATCATTTATATTAGTCTTGTCACCACCTATATATAATGGTATAATTTCTGCTTTTTTATAGACAATAAGAAAAACGCCCTCCATAAGGGAAAATGTAGTAAAATATACTAAATGACCGAAAATAATGAAATAAAATGGCTTCATAATTTTATCTGTCAAAAAATTAGATCCAGCCGCTATGTTTTTCGTATTCCTGATAATGTCACCTAGTTTGATCAATATTTTTTGACTTGAAATAAACTAATGTATGGCTCAGTTCAGGGAAGAAATCTTTATTCCATTGATTTTATTGAATCCATAGTCATCCATGGTTAGACAGGCTCTGAATATCTCGTTACTTTTTATATTCTTCAGTTTTTACAAATACTTCTATCAGGATATCAAACAGTTCGTGGTAACGAACTGTAAGTAAGGAGCGACCCGGCTCAATGGCAACCGAAACTCTAGAAAACGGTATTTTGATACAAATAGATACATCAAAAGAATCAGATTTTAATGCTGATTTCAAATAGCGTATATAAGTTTCATCAAGTTTAATCCCATCAAAAGTTACGCGCCTGAGAAAATTTGGCTGATTTTCAAAAAAAGGGGAAAGACCCCCTAACAGTTATAGAACCTTAATGAAAATCACACCATCATATTCCGCGTATCAGAGAACCCTACTGTAGAGGTTTCAAGCTCCTATCTACAAAAATGTGGAATTTTACATTTTTTGCCAGAAGAAAGATCACGGGGGCGTGTTTATTTATTTTTATTTTTTTCCCCAGGGGTGATCGTATCAACCCAGTGGTCCTGGAATATCGTGGGAGGGCTCATTGGAATGGAAATTAAAAGTTCTAGTGCCCTTTTTAAGTGACCAAAAAAATGGAGGGCAACTAGCCCCCCTCCCACGCTCATCTTTTTCCCAAAGTCACCTGATCAAAATTTTGAGATAGCCATTTTGTTCAGCATGTTCGAAAATATTAAGTAAGTCTTTTAGGATGACCTAATCCTCCGAAGTTCCTGGGGGGAGGACTGAAAGTTATGAACTTTACCCAATGTTAACATATAGTATTGGTTATTGGGAAGTATACAGACGTTTTCAGGGGAGATTTTTCCTGGTAGTGGGGTGGGGGGGGGGGTGGGGGGTTAAGTGGGAGGATCTTTCCACGAAGGAAGTTTTTATGGGGGAAGGGACATTGCTATGAAGGGGACGCCGGAATTCCCAGCATTATTTAAAAAAAGATCAGAAATTAAATATAAAAAAAACAAGTTTTTCAACTGCAACAGCAGCAACATCAAAACTTTAAACGAACAGAAAATATTACATATATGATTGGGTTCACCCCCTAGTCAATACCTCGCTCTTTAAGCCAAAGATTTTTTAGTACTTTCATAAGAGATATTTATTCTAATTAACTGCCTTTGTGATTAAGCGGTCATTTTTAAAGAATTGGAATAAAATTCAAACTTTCGCTTAAAGAGCAAGGTATTGACTAGGGGGCGAACCCCCTAATGTACGTATTACAAATATATGAATATAGTTACGTAAGTTAATTCGTAAGTTACGTATATTTATTACTAATAAAAGCGTTCGTAAATAAAACTAAACAAGTTTCGAGAAAGCCATTTAACTAAATAAAAGTAAATTAATATAAATATTTTGTCTTAATTATTCATGTACGGTGAGCCAAGATCAAAACCTGCATTTATTCAAAAACGTTCAAAAATTAATAAAAAAAACAAGTTTTTTTAACTGAAAGTAAGGAGCGACATTAAAACTTAAAACGAACAGAAATTATTCCGTATATGAAAGGGACTGTCCCCTCCTCAACGCCTCGCTCTTTACGCTAAAGTTCGACTTTCTCACAACTTTATTTTTTAAAACAATGAAAAACTTCAGCGTAAAGAGCGAGGCGTTGAGGAGGGGACAGCCCCTTTGATATTCAGAATAATTTCTGTTTGTTTTAAGTTTTAATGTCGCTCCTTACTTTCAGTTAAAAAAAACTTGTTTTTTTTATTTATAATACCATCAAACTCCTGATTCGGGGATGCATCTTTCGTCGGAAAATCTTTCGTCTGAAAGATTTCCTGGCTTAAATTTGTGAATCAAACTACTATTGTTTAATTTTTGTTTTACACTGCCTTAGTCGGCCCTCATTTCTTAGTTAGATCGGAACTGATTTCGTCAAACCCAACTAGTCTGAAACGTCGTTAAAAATCATTTTGGGACATTGCTGTAAATATTCACAAATTAGTCATAAATGATAGAAGTACTGGAATCGGAAAATTTGATAGGGACTTTCACAACCGGCGTAAAACTCGTAAAATTAGCTTATTATCTGAAAGTTATGTTCGCCGAGAATTCTAACGTGGTATTGCTAGACCTAAGTTGAAATCTTGTGAAATACATTTTGTCGTAAATTCAGGTTTATTATGAAGTTGATATTGCAGACACGAAAAAATATTCCAAATTATCAGATGGTGGCCTTTACCACTATGATAAGCACCTTAAACTTTAATATAGAATTTCATCAGCCATTTAGAATTCATAAACCATTTCATGATGAATAGAAATATCCATTCTTACCAGTACAATATCAGACTTCACTTAAAAACGAAATCCTCCATGTTGAGAGATTTCTTGATTTTTAGGAACAATCTATAGGCCTACCCAGTAATGTTCAAAAGTTCAGAATTATAATCTTTCAGCCATTTTTTATTCAGGGCCTTTCACTTGAAACTTTAGGGATTTCATCTGAATCGACTTTTCCGTTCCTCATAACTCGTAATGTAGATGTATTTTCGAAAAATTTTTATAGTTGGCAATATATTTTGTTAAAACAATTAGACATACCAGCCATCTGATATGCACTTTGTTTTTTACTTTAAATTTAAGGTTGATTCTTTTCTAGGCTACCGTTTTGGCTCTTGGATCCACTGGTGAATATCTTCTTCTTGGAGGGTAATGTTTTTGTATATGTATCTAAAAAATATGTTTCGTGCTTGAATATTAGAGAGAATCTTGGAACAGAATATTGGAATCAGATTTGATCTTATTGAATCTATTAAGAAAACTAACAATTCAGTACATTCATTTTTCTATTTTGATAAAAACTGTTTGTTTTGCTGGAATTTTCTAACCAGTTATTTGGGCAGATTCCATAGACTTGAATAATTTATACTCAGTATCATGGGAGGATTTAAAAGAGATTTTGAAGGTGGGTTTTTCAGCTAAGGATTGGGTGTCTGTCTCCTAGAAAAATAGAAAATATATTGGGAATTTTCGAAGAGGGGGTACAAATTTCGGCCCTATGTGGACGAGCCTGATTGAAAGGTTTTTTTTTTTTTTTTTTTTTTTTTTTTTTTTTTTTTTTTAATATGCAACACGGAACTGTGGATTTTGAAAGATATTACTTTTGGCTGTGTGAAATTTGATGAGGGGCTGCTGGTGCTTGAAACTAGGAAGGATTTTTATGATGTTATTCGATGGCTGAGAAGATTCCTCATATTAAAAATGGAACGTATGGAAAATTCCGAGGTAGAATAGGCTAAGTTTTATGTAACGAATGATTTTAATAAGATGTTTATTTAATTATTGGCTGTTCATATGGTTTTTATTGCACTAAATAAAGCAGTTTTTTTCGAATTAAGGTAACGAACGACGTAAAAACAAATCAAATAAAAATGTTCTGCATATATGGGGGATCTCACTTCCTTATCCCCCCCCCCCCCCCCCTCTTTACGATAAAGGCTTATAGTGTTTTACTGAAAGCATTTATGAGTGCAAGAAATGTGGTTAATGGTAAAATTTATGTTGTTTTATTTACCAATTGGCTTTTAAAACATTTGATCTTGAACTTTATTGTTTAAAACAATTAGGCATGAAGAAGGTCTTCCACTCTTAAGGTAGGGTGAAAAATATTCTTAATCCCACTTCAATTGCCTTATCTCCAAGCTTTCTTAAGGCGCTGGGTACTCGACTCTCTTTGTCGATAACTTCTTTCCCTTTTGCAATCCATTTTTTTTTTTCACTTCTATAATATGTTTAGTGATAGCCTCCTTACACCCTTGCTACCTCCGTCCTCTATCAAATAGGGACTGTCTTGTTTCAGTTGTTGCCGGGTAGGATAGTAATCTATCTTTCACCATCCTACTCAGCTCCCAGCTTTCACAACTTGCTAAGATTGGGCAAGAAGAGCATCATCCCCATCATGCTTCTATAATCAAATCACCCAAAACCACCATACTATCATAGTCATTTATTAATTAGTATAAACAAATATCACCCCATCACGTTTAAGCGTAAAAATTTAGAGAGGGGGGGGGGCAAGGAAGGGAATTCCCCTTCATAATGGTGTATTTCTGATAGTTGTAAGTGTTAATATTGCTCTATACTTTTATTTGTTTTTTTTCCATTTCATGTTCTTTTATATCGTAATGCCATATGTTTTTGTTCATAACGCCTTTGTTCTTAATGCCATGCCCAGGGTTTTCCAAATATAAGGAGGGTTACCACCTCCTCAAACTCTACTCCTTAAACCAAAGTTTAATTTTGTAGAAGAATGCCTCGAGAAAAGAGTTCATTTTGTGTATTTGATTTTTGAAATGGTAAGGATTTAATTGTTTGTAATATATACCGATCTCCTACTGGCTGCATTCCTCTATTTCTGCTCATCCTTAATGAATTTTTGGAAATAACGCTTAATTACGGGAGTCACTTAATTATCATTTAGCATAGATTTCATGCATTTGAGGTCTTCAACATTATTTTCGTTTTCTCTCGTCTTTACTGTCTGTATGTACTTTGCCATTTTCATACATCTTAACTCGTATAACAGAGAGCACGGTTTCTTCGCTTGACTTTGATTCCAAATTATGTCTTAGGAAGCGATATTTTTGATCTTTTCTCTGTTTATTCTTGTTTTTAAAAATATGAGTATGAAGAGGAATCAATTCAATTAAATTTTTTAAATACTAAAATAATTGCATAATTACACTTAGGCGCTAGAGGTCCCATGAAGCACAGCTTGTGGAGGATCTCGTATTAATCACAAAATCCACACAAAAAAAAATCAGGGAAGGAAAAAAAAATACAACAGTACCTCGAAATTATAACCACAATACGAGAAAAATCAACAAAAAAGAAAAGAACAAAAAAAAAAACAAACAACCGCTACACAATAACCTTAGACTTAATTTTCTCCAAACTGAAATTTCCTATATTTTAATTAAAATTAAAACCATTAATAATAATATTGAAAAAGGTGCTCTAATCTGATCCAACATAATAAGAGAAGAAAAAAAACTTTAAGACTTAGAGAATATTTTTCTGCAAAGGGAAGAAGAGTTTTTAATAAGAGAAAGTTCACTGGGAATAGAGTTTCAAAGATCAGTTGCTCTATAAATTGGTGACCTCTGAGCCGCTGAGGATTAAGCACGGGCTTAATCTTACGTCCTTTAGATTTGGTGAGGCTGAATTAACTCTTCTTAGGTCAAGGGTAGCAGAAAATTCATGGAGTAACTTAAAGAAGGATTCCCATTTTTGTCATGTATTTCATACTTTTTGTGAGTATATTAAAGAGGCTATTATTAATATATGCTCTGATTTGCCTCCTACCCATTGGTCTAAATGGATATTTCCTCTTAATCCATGGATGACTGCTTCTCTTCTTGGAAATTGGAGGAGACAAAATAATCCCTGGAGGTTATATAAGTCTGATAGCTCTTCAATCAGTCTTTTCCATCATCAGCGATTCAAAGTTAATACGAATATTTACAATTATGTTTGTCAAAAGGTTAAATTCTCAGTAATATTTAAAACGTTTTTCAGATTCTGGTAAAATATTTGGAAAACTTGGTAGGCAATAAATTCTGTCCTTACGCCATCAGTTCCGCCTAGGACCTTATCCAGGATTGTTTTTCGGGGGGGGGGTAAAAGAATTTTTCAGGGGGACTTTAAAAAACGGATCAAAATTTGTTTCTATTCATTTTTAATACTTTTTTTTTTAATTCGGACGAACATTTTGGTACAAACACCCTACAACCCCCCCCCCCTCCCCACTACATACGGCCTTGGTTCCGCCTCTTCCAGTCCCTTCAAGTCTGGCTGCTGATTAAAAACTCATCAAAGGTGAGATACATGTTAAGCATTTACTTCATATTTTGAAAATATTGGTAAAATGAGCTTTGTTGTTGAATAAACATAGCACTCAAAAAATTAACTTTTTACAAAGGTAGACAGAGAGATGGAACTCGATACGTCTCTTTTATTACAGAAAAAAAATAAACAAGAAAAAATGTATACTTCTCAAAAAAGAAAGAAGAAGAAGAAAAAAAAAACTAACTAGAGATTGGGATGGGAATCACTTATTTATTTATTTATTATTACAGTAGCCCGCTACTATATGGGGTAGGAATTGTCATTACATTCTTTTCCAATGTGAGCAACAACGGTGACTCACTTTTTGATTTAGATAACTTATATTTATTCGCAGTGAAAGGAGGTTTATGTCTTATACTTAATCCTAGTCTCTCATTCTTAAGAAACGAGAAGATAAATTTGTTCCTGGCCCTTGACTAATTGAAATCTTGAATTTTGGTCAAAAGTTTTGTTCCATTTAAAAATGATCTTTATGTTGAATATTCAAAGATTGCTTCTGCTTCTTCTGTCTTCCATCGCGGTTCGATTTCAGGTAATACCTTGGGTCGCCTTCTGTTAAGTCAATGTCCTTAGAATTTATATCTGGTATAGAAATCAGTCGAATTGCTATGATGTTGAAGAATTCCTTGTCATCTGGCATTGGTAATGTTCTTATTAAAGCATTGTTTCTTAAAGTGTGTGCCACCTAATTATGCACTAGCAACTAGCAAAAGATAACTAAATTGTTTAAATAACTATTTTGTTCAATAATTAATTAATAAAAAACCTAATGTTTTTGTTCTGGGTGCCATGGTAACATTCAAGGAAAATGAAGGAGCCGCGAATTTTAAAAGTTTTAGAAACACTATAGTAAAATAATAAAGTTAATAACTCCTTCTAATTTTTCCCCTTAACTGAACTTACTAACCGTTCATTGTATGTATTTTTTCTCATTAGACATTGTCTAATGAGAAAAAAAATAATATGTCTAATAGAAAACATTACACAACTTTCTCCGCATCATGCTACTAACCTTCAAAATGAAAATTACTCGTATAAAATGTTTTCAAAAAAAAGTTCTATTCTATAAAAAGAAGAAAAAAAAACCTAAATTAAGTGGTCAGAGATTTTTTTTTTTTTCCGCCTGTACAAACTCAAATTTAGAAGCTGTAAGTTAAGACAATGGCCGTTTAGAGCTGCTACTATTTTAAGCTAGTACAAAGAAAAAATAACTAAAACAGCCTTAAGGAACATACATATACAAGATAACTATAAAACAAGGCAATATAGAAAATCAAGAGATGGGCAGGAAGAGAAAATAAACTAAACAAAGTAACTGCTTTCTGGAAACATTACAGAACTCAAAAGCAAAAAAATAACCGGTGCCTTCTCTCAATGATATTATCTTCTGAATGTAATGGATGTATGTAGTTCTTAATTTCCCCGAGAGTGGCTCTTGAATTATCATTTATAGTCCAGTTTCAAGTTATGTTAATTCAGCTAACATTAGTTTATTACTACTACTATTACTACTAACAACTCACCGCAGCACCAAGCCGCCTGAAGCCAACACAGCTACGCACGCTCCTCCTTCATTCGAATCTATTCAAAACCTCCCTTTTTGGAGACTATAAAACTTGTTAATATTTTTTTAATTCCTTTCGTAATTCTGAAACCAAACCGTTGTTAGAACTACTAAAGTGTTGCCATCTTTCAAGTCGACGATATCTTGCTGTACTTGGTATTAGTGGTTCTCCGCAAGTTTTGAAGAAAGTTTCTCGTCAGAGTAAATACGAATTGACAGCTGCTGAATGGAATCCGCATCTTAGTCACAGCCATCTTAGTGCTATTGCTGTAAGTAATCAATATTTTTAAAGTGCTAGTCATGTTTTTCTGATTTTCGGAGTAGCGGGCTGCAAATCGTTGGGTCTGGACCAAATAAAGTGTCAGAGATCCTTTATGCTTGGTGAAGTGAAAACATCTGATTCCTGCCACGAGCTGTTAAGTAATAAGTACCGTGTGCATAAAGACCACATCTCGGACTATATAGTAAAAATTCAAATGGAAGCACAGTACGAAGTTGAAACTTTTAACTAGCAAAAATTATTGCTTCACAGCTTGTGCAACATATATCTGTAAAGCAACCTCAGATGAACTGACTCATGGTGTGTCCTTATATTCTAAGAATTTTTAAAACTAGTGCTATACTAAAAACACAAAATAATAAATGCTTTTTGTAGAGTAGACACATAAAGTCCTTTATTTTGTTGTTTACAGTAGAAAAGTAAAGTGCATTAGGATTGTGTTATATCATTCAAAGTTGCTTGATTTGGTTCGACTCGGAGATTTTAATTTTGTAAGCAAATCTGAAGTGAAGATGTCTGGGTAGTGTTGAAATTGCAAAACAGCCTCAGAAATTTGTATCTTAGTTTAAAGTTTTGTGTTCTATAGGCAGAAATAATTTGAGTTCCATGGTCCGTCCTAGACGGTTCTCTTTGGGCCTCTTTCTTCGTAACGGCGTTAGCCTTCTGTATGCCTTATGGTCTATTGATAGACAAAGTCAGAAAAATGTTCAGGCGCAAAGTTTTCCTTCCACATCTTTGGGAGCAACCACGATAGTGAAAATCGTGAATTTGGCTTTCGAAGACAATATTCGGGAGACGGAACTGACTCTTCCATTGTACTTGGCCGAACCACCGAAGTTGCTGAATCTTGGTGAGGCTTGTTTGTTGGATATTAAGCCACTCAAGGAGTTTAACGTTGGAGATTCAGTCAAAGTAGGTGATCCTGGTGGTGTGGTACTACGGGATCACATAGTTTCAAACGCTGCATTTAGTCCGTTCATCCATGCTTAGCACATAGTCTTTATGCATTTATGATCATTCCATAAGAACTACTTGCTTCGAGGACCTCGTTGACAACGGGTTGTTATCCTCAGGCGTCTCAGCCATTTCGTCAATGTCGTCGGCATTGGCTAGCTTGTCTTTCAGAACACTCTGTTTGTTCGCCGTAAGTTGTTTTCACCAGCGATAATAACTATGCGAGGAAGATGTTAAAGAGAACTAAGGACAAGATGCATCCTTGGAGGACTCCTGTGGATGTAAGGAAGCTTTCAGTTAAGCTTTCAGTGGAGCCATCACTAGTTATAACACGGCTCCTATACTTGGAGTACATTTCATGGACAGCGCAATAGTGCTGTCTAAGTAAAGAGTTATGTGGGCACAATGTAATATTTTTTTTTTCTGACCAAGGCACTAAAATAGAAGGAGTTGTCCTACAAACTTCAAAAGCAGCTCATTTTATTCGAAATTGAAAGTTTTGAAGTCCTTCTAAGAGTCAAAAGTGATTAGCGGGCAGAAAGCCCCCCGTCCTCTACGCCCACTATTTCTCCAAACATATCCAATAAAAATTTTTAGATAATCATTTTGTTGGGATAACAGCCCACTGCAGCCCTCAAGGCAAGGGCTGTAAGTAATATTAGTTGTCCATTATTAACAAATAAGGTTTTTATGAAAGGGTAGGTCGTATATACTTCGGAGAGGGCTCATTCAAATGGAAATTAGAAGTTCTATTGCCTTTTTTTAAGAGCAAAAAATGATCGGAGGACAACTAGCCCCCCCCCTCCCCCATGCATTCTTTTCGCCGAATGCATTCGATATAATTTTTTAGATAACCATTTTGTTCAAAATAGGGCAAAGAACATATAGCAATGTCTCTATTATTGACACAACCCCTAAATCCCAGAGGCAAGGGATGTGAGTTATGCCCCAGGGGCGTATAAGATTTTTATGGAATGGCTGGCCGTATAAACTTCGGATTGGGCTCATTTTATTGGAAATTAGAATTTCTAGTGCCTTTTTAAGAATGAAAAGTAATTGGAGGCCAAACAGCCCTTCCTCCTGCACGCCAATCGTTCCCCAAAAATCATCCAATCAAAAATTTAAGACAACTAAATTGTTCAGAATTGTTGAAAGATCCTGATATTATGCCTTTGGGGAAGTCAATCCCCATCCCCCTCCCACCCCCTACAGGCACAGGACAAGTGCTGTAAGTTAGGCAATTTTTTAATTGTTTACGTATAGTATTTGTTATTGAGAAAGGTGGGCATGTTTGACCTTCACTTTCCAAAAAGACGAAGGGCAATCAGGTGAGCCTTTCGGAGAATGTTGAGGGAGTGTTGAACTAAATCAAAACACGTTATGTGCATACGGGCTGTCAAAAGGGCGTAACTCAGGAATGACTGGGTATTTTAATTTTGGAACTTTCCGAAAATGATGTGGGATATAATTAATTGACCAAAAAGGTAACATTTGCACGCTACTACTGCTACAGCTGTCACCACTACTACTGTTACCACTACAACTACTACCACTAAAACTACTGCTTCTGTAACGAGTAATTACTAAGGCTAAGGATATCGAAATGAACATCTGAGTAAACGTCGAGAGGAAAGTTGAACTAAATCAAAACATACTATATGCATACAAATTGTTGATACAGGCGTATTGGCGATATTTTTGGAACGACTTGTCATATCAAGATGAAACTTTTGGTACATCATGAGCGTGATGTTCAGCTGACCAAAGGTAACATTCACCTGCTACTAGTGCTATTAATACTGCTACTACTACTGCTAGTACAACACTGTTACTGCTACTACTGCTCCTACTACTACCACTACTGCTATGATACTAGTACTATTATGGTTACGCGTATAATGGTGAAATTTTGCAGAATATTGAGGCGTAATTTGAACTAAATCAAAACACTGTGTCTGTAAATTGTCAAAAGGGCGTATATCAAGAACGGATTTGGGTGTGAAGCTGGAACTTTCAGAGAATGCTTCAAGGGGAAGATCAATTGACCAAAAGGTAATATATGGATGCTACTATTAATACTACTATCACCGCTACTACTCCAACTACTACATCCATTGAAAATACTTGTAATGCTAAGAGTATTAAGATGGGCATGGCGTCAAAAGCGGGTCAAAAAGTTAAGTAAGCAATATTTTTGAAACGGCTTAACATAACAAGGTGAAACTTCTGGTGTATAATGAGGGGGATGTTCAACTTTCCAAAAGGCAACATGTACTTGCTACTACTGCGTAAATACTGCTGTTACTGCTGTTACTTCTACTGCTAATACAACACTACTACTGCTCCTACTTCTCCTACTGCCACCACTACTACTATGATACTAGTACTACTAAGGCTAAGTATACAAAGGTGTAGATTTTAAAAAACATTGGGGTTTACTTTGAATTAAATCAAAAGATAATATTTGCATCCAGATTGTCAAAAAGGTGTATCTCAAGAATAGATTTGGGTATTAAATTGGAACTTTTAGAGAATGCTTAAAGCTGAAGATCAATCGACAAAAAGGCAATATGTGCACGCTACTACTAATACTACTACCACTGCTAAATTTACTACTACTACTCCAATTACCACTCATATTGAAACTAGGAGTAAGACTAAGAGCATTAAGATGAAAATCGCAAAAGTATATCACGAAAATTACAATATGCCTTCTCAAGACCAAAACATAATTTGTACACTACTGAAAACAAAATACATTAAAAATTATTAAGATTTTTAAGGGCAAAATATCAGTATATGCATATTAAACTTTTCTTGTTTTTTGTTTTGTAATTTCTGTTCCTTTTGGATTTATTTTATTTTATTGATGGTGATTTGTGGTAGTTTTACCCTTGGAAGATTTTTGACTTTATTTCTCCTAATTTTTAGTTTAATGAAGCTCTACTTGTCTTTGAAAAACATATTTTGTGGAAAAGGTTTTTAAAGTTATTTTTGATAATGTTGACTAATTTTCATGGAATACCATGATAGAGCAGAATATCCCGCAGATCCATTATCCAGATAAGATGTTTAAAGTCAATGAAGAGCTGGTACTGGCCGTTTTCGAATTCCAGATATTTCTCTAAAATCTGGCTTACAGTGAAAATTTGGTCAGTGGCCGATCCTCTGGGGTAGAAACTAGCTTGGTATTCTTTGATGACTGAGGAAGACACAGCGGATCAGACACTCTGATCCGCTGAAACATAATACGGGTGAGGATTTTGGCAGGTTTACTTGTCAGGCTAATAGGACAGTAAACCTTTCTCTTCCTAAAAGAATATCCTTTTTTTGTGAGTATTTCAGGTTTTCAGTAAAGAGATGGTTTTTAAAACTTGTAGAATTAGGACAATACCATGAGTCGGTTTATTTGAAATACTTCACAAGTAAATATTGTATAAGATGCAAAACAATAGCTTTGTTCATTTTAAGCTTGAACTTCACTTTTTGTTTTCATTTGAAAGACTTTATATATAAACCTAGTTTTGGTTCGTTGCTATTTTTTTTTCAAAGTACAAAAAAACCTAACAAAAAGATTTTAGTAATCTAGGTGGTGATACGAAAATGATTCAACGCCAGTTGTTACTAAATTAGAACATTAAGTGTAGGCTGTACTGTATCTTTTACGCAAGACAAGGTTCACTTACTTAGTATATAGCATCAGGAACACTTTTACACAAAATGCAGCTTACTTTGTGTTTCTCTTCCTGAATCTCCTATACAAACTTTCATCACGATCTTGGACTCCAATTCTTCCAAAATGTATAATTTTACTGTTGACTGTTATGTGATAACTTCTTTACCAGACACCTACAGATGGGGAATAGCAAATTTTTAAAGCGGCAAAAATTGGCATAATCTATAAAAAAAACGAAAAAGAAAGAATATCTTGCGATCATCGTGCATTCAATATCTATCTCTTATCTAAACAATGGCTTTTGAGACAAATCTGCTTCTATATTTTAAAAAAAGCAATAGAGCCGGGTGAATGGAATTTCTGGACCTAGCTCAAGTATAAATTCCTTAAAATCTATGAAAGTTTCATTAATATTGCTCAACTGCTTTCCTAAAAATATTAACCAGACTTAGTCCGAAAAGAAATTCGTTTACTCTGGGCTCTTATAAAGGGATGTACTTTAAAGAACGGATCATTGTGTCCATTTTATCAGAGTATTTTCTTTGTTATAACCTAACCGTCTCCATTTGTGACGGAAATGTTATTTATATTTAGAAAGAGCAATGAACTGGGAATTGAATGCTATGTTTATTTCTTGCCTGTTTCTTCATGGAATTTCCCATCTTTACCCCTCCTCCCCCCAAGAGTCACTTTTACACCTCTACTAATGCCAAAATATAGGAAACTCTTTGAACTCGGATCTATATTATAAAGTCAAAGTGTGACCAGTTAATTGAGGTACAGTATCCCTTGTAGGGTGTGGGGTCGAAGTAAATACTTCAGAAAAATAAAACCTAAATTAAGAATATTGCCCGATGAGCGTGTAGGAGGGACAATTATGTAGGAGGGACAATATTGTAACGAAAAACTTAATATTTTTCAAACAGGAGGGCTGGGTATAATATTTATATATTCCAGCTTGGAAATAGTTTTGGATCGATTGGCTATCCCAGAATTTCCACTTGCTGCGATTCTGGCCTTATTTGGCCGAAGTTGTTGTTTGTGACTGAAAATGGCCCTTCGTTGTGGCATGATCTCTTTTTGAACTAGAAGCTTTTCCTTGCCCTTGTATTAATAAAAGACCTTTTAATTTCTGTTAGAAAGAGGTTCATCGTGATTACCCAAAACCTCTGAATTTGTTCGATCCCCTCTGGGAAAAAATGTTGATTTTTGTTAGAAAGAGGCTCGTCGCTATTACCCAACACCTCTGATTTCGTTCGATCACCTCCGGAAAAAAACAACTAATTTCGGTCAGAAAGAGGCTCATCGTGATTACCCAAAACCTCTGATATTGTTTGATCCCCTCTGGTAAAAAAGAGTTAGCTTCTGTTAGAAAGAGGCTCATTGTGATTATCGAAAACCTCTGATTTTGTTCGATCCCCTCTGGGAAAAAGAAGAAAAGAGGAGACACAACGAGTGTTTTACTCATGGTGAAATACGATTCCGATCGATTTTCAAGATGTGAAGCCTTAGGTTAAGGGTTTTGTACAATGAATAGTTGATTAGCTGTATGGATTAACTTGCATTCAAACATTTTGGCCAAAGTTGATGTGTCATAAAATGGAAGAAAACTACCGTTTGCTGTTGCACGATATCTTAATTTACTTCAAAAAGGCGCTATAAATTCTGATATCAGTTGAAATGAGCCGTATACTAATAATAAACTACAACTGGTTTGGCATTTAATCACCCCTGGGGAAAAAATGGAAAAAAAGACCCACATCAGTGCTACCCAAGCCAGAATATAATTTTCCTTGTTTCCTCAAGGCGGATGACCGTAAATTTTCAGTGAAGGGTTTTCTGACAATGACTATGTCAATAGCGTTTTTTTTCTTCAACTGGACCTTGTTTCAAGGGATTTCAGGCTCTTTTGTCAAGTTTCCTCAATGATTTCTTATCGTAATTACAACTTGTAAATAATGATAGAAAATATTTGTCTCCAGTCAGTCTCTTTAAAAATGTGCTTTTAAACTTCAGCTATTTGGGGCGTAATTGGCTTTTTATTAGATTGCAGCTACTGCTAATACCAAGATTATATACGCTATGCTCCAAATATTGCTTTTTCTCGGTCTTTATCTACTGGTCACATTTGCGTATTTACTTCCTTGGAGGCTAGGTAGAGTGGCAACAAAAGTGACTTAATTGCTTGGGACCTTGGTCTTAATGACTCTTTGAAGTAGCCATAAATTATCCTTCTGCATATTTTTATTTGTTTAAATCTGAAAAAAGATTTTGGACGATGTGCTGCAAAAATCTATTTTTCTCTCGTTTAAGATTGAGAAAAAGCTGAAAGAAAACCTGATTAATATTTTCATGAAGTCAAGTTGTTTAAGCAGTGTCTAATTGTAGGCTACATGATTTTGATTACCAATAGATTAAGAAAGCCTTACATTGAGGAATTCAGTTCATAAAATGTAACAATATTTGGTATGTTTTCTATTTAAACCTGCTTCTGATTCCTAGTTTCCCCTTTTTTCTGACCCCTCTCCCGCACTCGATCACATGCTTTATAAACCTCTCGATTCCTATTTCTGTTTACGGTTGCTTTTTGTGTCTCTGTTTTTCTGTTTGAATATATTTCTTCTTGAGCTCGTCCATTCTTCTCACTGTCTTTGCAATCCTATCGAACCTATATGATTAAAAAAAACACCCATTTGCACGCTTGTTTGTTCACGCTCATATTATAGAAAAAGAAAATAGCTTTTGTTTAAGTCATGAAAAGGGGAATGTCAAAATTCAGGGAAAAGTTTATAATATATGTTAAAAGTGAAGGTTTTTTGTTTTGTCAACTCTGTTGTATTACTGTACTAATATGGTTATGTGACTTATAGTGAAATTTTCTTTTTTAACTTTTTTCTGTTTTTTTTTTAGAGTAACCAGAAGCCTGAGATTTATGCTTGGGAAGAAGGACGTCTGGAATTGAAATTCACGCTGAAGCAGCACACTAGAACCGTTACAGGGCTTTCATGGCATCGATTTGATCCATCCCTATTGGCAACTTGTTCTGTGGACGCTTTCGTTCATGTGTGGGATATTAGAGAGCCGCGAAAGCCCAGTCTTTCAGTTCAGTCAATCGGTAAATATTTCATTTTCTGGGTCCCAAAGCAATTTACAATCAAAACAGTATAACAAAATTTCGACTGTGGAAAATTTGTTAAACTTTTTTTTTCCTTTTCGGGAGAAAAAAAAAGAGACAGAGGGATTTTTTCGGGAGGGAGGTTACAAAAGAACGTATCAAAATTTGTTTCAAAGTCGGACAAACATTTGGGAGGGGGGGGGGGTCAAACCCCCACCCCCTGGATATGGCTTTGATCACAGCAGACATCCACCCGACAACAACACAAGAGAGTTCGAAAAGAAAAACAATTGAAAGATAAACAGTAAATATTCAGTAGGTAGGAGATTTTATTTTTATTTTTTTTAATTTTTTTTTACAATACGAACCGAAAGATCAGAATCAAAAGTCGACTCATAGTGGTTCCATGCAGCAGCTAAACTATTCTATACAGGAGATCAGCAAGAAGAACAGTTACTCCTAGGTCTACAACTGAATTAACCAATATCAATAAGAACAAAAAAAATCTGGGTTACTCCGAAAAATTGAACCTTTGGTACCCCGACTTCATTTTAGTGGTTTATAGATACTGACACAAGTTCACCTTCATCAATATACTGAACGTTCTCGGTTAAATATGATAGCTTTATAGACTTGTTGGAGCAGGTATACAAAAAAATGACATTTATGATTTAAAATCATATTGAAAATCGTATCGAATACTTTCCTTTTTTCCTTAGCTTGTTTTTCACCCTTAGCTGCGAAAAATATGGTTTTTAGATCTGGAAAATGGGTTTTTATTGGTTAATTCATTTGGTGTATATCCCCACAGAGCCAAATTAAAATCGAGCATAGCGGAATTATTGGACTGATCATATTGCGCCGATGTTGGTTGCCAGAATGATAATAATGATAGATTTTAGTGCTTTTCATTCTAAGTAGTTCATTCTGAGTAATTGAGGCTATGTAAACCAAAAATATTGCACAAATTACAGAATTTTTTTTTTTTTTTTTTTTTTTTTATTACAAAATTCACGGCGCCAGGTAATTCAAAGTAACTGATATGCCGAGATTCATTTAACTATTTCAATGGCCTCGAGGTTTTAAATGTCTATTTAAACTTCTTTTGAATGTGTCGATAGAGGGATTTGCAGGGATAATATCCCTAGGAAGATCATTCCAGATAAAAGTTCAACGACGGAGGAAGCTGTTCCTCAAGTACTCGGTTTTCGGCGTATCCTCCTTTAGATAATTGGACCAAGCTGTGTGCCTTTGTGTCTGCCTTGTCGGCTGGAAAAAGGGGGGCACAATTCGAGAGCTCATCTGAGGGAGGCGAATTCATGTACTTGTAGAAAAGAGCCATCGACGCTACATCAAACCTTTCATTTAGAGGCTGGAACAATTCTTGTGTAGAGCCCGCCCTATTTACCCTATTCTAGATCTTCTGAAGTGGTGCCAACAGCGTTTTGGGAGCCCCAGCAAATAGCGGACATCCATATTCAGCTATGGGTCTGATGCAAGACTGTTAGAGTGGGATGATCGAGCTTGATGGAAGAAGGTTTTTGCAGCGAAGAGTAACTCCCAGCTTTCTTGCGCAGGAGGCTTTCATCCAATCAAGGTTGTTGTTCCAAGAGAGATCGGTGGAGAAATGAATCACCAGTAGACAAAGTTCGTCGGCTCACTTTATAGCTTCATTTTTGAAGATGAAACTGCGGTGTTCACGTGGCACCTTTGATCGGATAATTAGAAGGTCCTTTGTTTTCGATGCATTGAAGTTGATAATCCATGCATCAGACCACTTTTCAATTTTCAAAAGATCCATCTGCAGGGAAAGGGAGGCTTGTGTTGGGTCTTCGTGTTCAGGGACGGCTGAGTGTGTCGTGGTATCATCGGCAAAGTGATGCAGAGGGTTTGCGAGGTTGTCTCCCATGTCGTTTATGTAGATAAGGAAGAGCGTAGGTCCCAAGACACTGCCCTGGGTTACCCCTGCTTTCACTGGATATTCACGGTAAATAAACCCGTCAAGAACAACCCGCAGTGAACGATCGGAAAGAAAGCTCTCAATCACTTTTAACAGACATCCACGAACACCATACACATAGAGTTTCTTTAGCAGGCCACGGTGCTATACTCTGTCAATGCTTTCGCAATGTTGAAGGATAGTAGCCTGATGTCGCATCCCATTGCCAGTAGTTCTATCCACTCCTTATACTGGGCCACTAGGCAGTCTAATGTTGAGCGTTTCCGGCGGAATCCATATTGGCGATCGCCTAGAAGGTCATTTGATTCCAGGTACTGAAGAAGTGTTTTATTGGAGACGCTCTCGTAGACTTTGCCAACACAGGAGAGAAGGCTAATAGGCTTGTAGGAGGCCACGCTCGTTAGATCGCCTTCTGGCTTTAGAGCGGACTTCCATGTTCGTGGGAAGGTTCCGGAGCAAAAGCACAACCGGAAAAGCAATGACAAGGGTCCAGCTAGTTCGGCACTGCAGGATTTGAGGACAACATTTGGTATGTTGTCAGGACCCTTGGCTTTGGTCACATCTAGATGCTGCAGAATGCGAAGGATCTTGGGAGCAGAAAAATTCACGCGTTCCAGGACAGTGTCGGTTCGGTCGGAGAATTTTGGCACTTCTCTACAGTCATCGTCTAGATTCGAGAATTCGGCAAAAGCCTTAGCAAGAGCTTCAGCCTTTGCCTGTGGATCTTGTACCACTGTCCCGTTACTCTGGAGAGAAATATTTGTGTGCTTTATCGCTCGCCTAAGGAATCGTTTTAGGCTTTCCATTCTTACAAAGCATACATCACTCACAAGATCTGTACTCACCAGTAATCTCTCATTAAACCTGCTGTCTGCAAACATTCTTTTGACAACTCACTCAATCTTTCTAACTCACATCATATGACCCGCACTCTCATTTACACCTCCACACATTGGGCAAAAGTTTAATTGCCTCCTGCACTCGCCTTGACACTGTAACTGTGAACAGTGACTGGTGCTATTCACAGTCTGAATCATTTACGGCCAGAACTAAATCACATTGATATATCCTATACATTTCCTACAAGACCTCTCTAAATGTCACCGGGTATAACGAAATCTTGTCTTTTTGCAATACAAATTCTGTAAACGTAAAGTTTCGTGAAATGGAGATTCGAAGCTACAAGATCTTATGAATTCACATGGTTATATTTATCTCTTATTAATTTTACTCATTTTTGTTCCAGTCGGTACATCACAAGTGCAGTGGAATAAGTGCCAAGGCAATATATTTGCCACCACTCAAGACAATGTAATACAAGTTTGGGATCAAAGATCACCTGCTATGCCCGTACAGTATATCACAGCACATCTTTCAAAGGTAAGTTCTACTAAGAAATCAAGATTTTTATGCCAATGTTGAAGCAAAAGATTAAAGATAAGGGAGATACCACCAACTTGATGTTCCCCAGCGGACGTTGAGCCTATTTCCAGAAAAGTTACTTTCACACGTTTTTAAATTATATATCCGCGCCAGTGGGGGGATAGAGAGGGTTGCCCTCCCAGATTGGTAAGACGTATCCCCCTCATTGGAGAATCTGAAAATTTGCATGTAGAAAATCTGTGTTTTGCTTTATCCCTTCGCTAAAACCATCCTAGTGGTTTGAGGATGAAAATCTGTCTCAATTATTATAAACAACTTGACAAAGAGCCAGATTTCTGCGTAGGCCTATATTCTAATACCCCGGTAGTAAGATTTTACCACATATCACCATGCATTCCGCCACAAATCATTTTGACGAACTTGAAGCTTTGGTATGGATGATTTTACATAAAACGTTATGCATGGGAAATTGCACTCACAAATATAATAGGCCCATAATGGTTTTCATTCAAGGCTTTTTCTTGACAGAAAATGACACTCAGAGGCGATTTTTTCCACATTAGATGTGACTAACATTGTGACTAACATTGTGGAACCCACAAAACAAGACAAAACCATTACATAAATATACGATGCAAGTTTTTGTAATGACTTATAAAAACAGTGATCCCTTGTCCCGTGTCAAGTACGAGTGCTGCCACTTTTTGCGATGACAAAAAAGAACTTAAGCATGACAGTTTTGGCAACCGCTTAAAAGTACAATGACCCAAAAAGTGATGACCAAATTGTCTGGATGCGAAAAGATGTTTTATCGGTTCAGTTTTATGTAGGTGCAATTTTTTTGTGCAATATGTAGGTGCAATTGTTGTGTGTAGGTGCAATATGTTTTATCGGTTCAGTTTTATATAGGTGCAATTGTTTTTGTGCAATATGTAGGCGCAATTGTTGTGTGAAGGTGCAATACGTTTTATTGGTTCAGTTTTATGTAGGTGCAATTGTTTTTGTGCAATATGTAGGTGCAATTGTTTTGTGTAGCTGCAATATGTTTTATCGGTTCAGTTTTATGTAGGTGCAATTGTTTTTGTGCGTGTAAGTTGCCATGATAAGCAACTATTGTAAAGTGGTTTTTGGAGCAAAATTTGTTTTTTCTCGGGATGGGTGGGGGGGGGGAGATTTTCTGTCATTATAAACCAGATACTTACTAAGAGGTTGTCTCTGGGTCCAGCCAGTCTTGAATATTGTAAAATGTTTACAATTTTTCTCGTCTTATATTTTTCATATAACTGGTATGTTTTTCAGGTACTTTAAATTTGGGTCATTCCCCCTAAAATAAATTACTTCTAATGTGATAGTCGCAATTTTCTTTGGATGGAATTTTATATGTGTCATTTTCTCTGTCCATCATTGTGGAACTTTGCAAATATTGGTAATTCATAAATATTTCATCACAGAGTCTTATTGTCCAAACCAGAGCCAAAATACAAGAAAATTGTTATGTCCAAGGCCGTATCCTGGATTTTTTTTTCGGATGGGGTTTTACTAAAAATAAAAATTTCGGGGGGGGGGGGTACACAAAAAAAAACCTCAAAAAACACATACAAAATTTTTATATCCATTTTTGTAACGTTTTTACGAGTCAGACAAACATTTGGGGGGGAGGCGTAACCCCCCTAACCCCCCCCCCTCTGGGTACAACCTTGGTTGTGTCTCCATTTTTTCATCCCCATACCCTTAGGTAGTATTAGATTGCTATATTTATGTAATGCCTCAGGCATATTGCTCTTGGCCTAGACTTCAGGTCTCGGACTTGGAACTTTTTTGCAAATGGTTTCAAAGCAAGTAGGACATGGCACTTTATTTTTTTCAGCAGTGAATTACTCCCCCCATCATCAATCAAAACAACAACTGTAAAACAAGAATGTCGTTTCAAGCTACGAAAATGATCTCGAGAACCAGAAAGAGCTGAAGAAAAGAGTGAAGAAGAACGATCGAAGCTTGCGGAAAAGCAGAAGAAGAAAAGCAGAAACAGAAAAGCAAAGTCTCGCTGAATTTGTTTTTACAACAAGCGAACAATAGATGCTCTTGAAAAGTCATTCCAAGATAAAAAAAATAAGCCACTGGGTACAAGGAGCAAGCTGCTGACAAGATTTTAAAGAAGCCAGAAATTGATTTAAAATGGGTATTGATAAGAAAAACCTGATTGAAATTCAGCTCGCGCAAACCATGTTGGATGGGTCACTTTTATTGCACACCGATCAGAGAAAGGAATCAGCAGCTCCTGAAAGCACTTAGGTACTTATATTCAGAAATAAAGGCAGTTACCGATGTTGCCCATTTCTTTCCGCAAGATGATGACGCTACATTGCCGACGGTCCTGGTTTCAGATTTATGAGAAACTGGTTTGAATATGGAGTATGATAATGTGAGTTTTATATGGCAAACTACGGCTGAAGGTCCCTATTGGTCCTTTTTTCGGTGTCTGGAAGGTTCCCTTTTCCGCCCAAAAAAAGTCCTTAAAGTCACTATTTTTGACTCCTTGAACCTGTGGCAGCCCTGTAATAGTAAAATATTGTACTGGCATGCTAAGAAATAGAGAGGAAGTAGTCAGTCTGGGCTTGTCCTAGGGAAAGCTAGGAACGGTGCCTCAATTAATGATGAGGGAAGTGTTAAAGGGAGATGGGCAGTACATTTTGAGAGGGCGTTGAGCTATAGTTTATAAACATTTTGAAAGGTTTTTAAGAGCATTTTAAGATGGTGTAGTCGAGTGAAGGATTTTCGACAGTTTTGGATTGAAAGAAGATTTATTTTATGAGAAGGGGTTAAAGACAGTAATAAAACGGTTAAAAACAAAAGGGCCTCAGGCGCTGATCATGTAGTAAAATTGTTTTTTAATTATGCGTGCAACGAACTTGAAATTAAATTAAGAAGAGTATACACATGATTTTTGATAAAGGAGAAGTAATTATTGATTTTAGGAATACGAGAAACAGATAAAAGTAGGTATGATGATTAAAGAGGGATTCTCTTAAGTTCTATTGGAAGCCAAGTACTTTGCATGATGATACTTGTTAGAATGTAGATGAAGATGCTGTAGACTTGCTTTTGACGAAGTTTTAAGAGAAAAGGGGAGAGGATGTTTCAATAAAATTCTTTCTCTTATTAATATTTGAGAGGTTTCTGAATCATTTGATGCCTTTAGTCATCAGTTCTGTACAGTGTGAGCAAGCATTGGATTTAGCTGAAATGAAAGCTTTAGAGAAGGTCCTGTCCTCATATGGTATACCATATAAGTCCACTAAAATGACTTGTGATATGTGCGAGAATAATTTTGATGCGATTAAGATTGGAAGTGAGGCTAGGAGTTGGGCTGGTGAGGGCTCAAGTGTTAAGTCGGGCTATGTTCTATCCCTGTCTTTATGGTTTATATATATACATATATATATATATATATATATATATATATATATATATATATATATATATATATATATATATATATATATATATATATATATATATATATATATATATATATATATATATATATATATATATATATATATATATATATATATATATATATATATATATATATAATCAGTCCTAAGGAACATGGCAAACCCTCTGGGAGTACACGGAATGACATGGGAAGGTAAAACTCCCTTTGACTAAGATTATGCAGGTGATTTTAGTGTTCCTGGCAAAAATTTTGAAAAAAAGAAATATATTTAAGAGGTTTTGAAAGTTCAGGGTGCGAGTCTGTGCGTGAAAATTTTAATTTGTGCGAGAAAACTAAGTCGCTAAGGCTGTTAATAAATGTGGGTGGAAATTGGATGTTAGGTTACGAGATAATTGGTCAAGTGGATAGTGGATGCGCTGAAGAGGTAAATAGTAGAATAGTCAAGGGGCATGGTGTTTGTGTCACAGCTAAAACAAGTTTGGAAGAATAGGAAGATAGATCTGCTATCTAAGATTAGAATATTGGAATCCGCGTTGATGACAGTGCTAAAATGTGGGTCTTGAATATGGACACTTCGGATGGCTCGGGAGTATCTTTGAGGTCCTTTCGAGAGTAATTCTCTAAGGGTAGTCTTAGGTACCGGGTGTCAAACGATAGAATCACGAAAAAATTTGATTCGATCCCTTTTTTAGGGCTTTAATGAAAGAAAGGTTAAGATGGGTTGACCGTGTTTAACGGACGAAGGATGATAGATTGCTAAAAATGGTAAAGTTTATAGCTTCTTTTATTAGAGGTAAAAAAAAAATGTCTCTTAAAACTAACAACACCTTTTCTGATTACCAGAAAAAAATTTGACAGTGTTTGTAATGTTATATAAAAACAATAGCACTTATTGCGGTGACATAAAAAGCAAAGACGCCAGACAATAATGACATTCTTAACAGTGACATAAAAACAAACAGTATCATTTTGTCCCTTTGAGGAAAAAAACAGTGTCACAAAATGCAATTGAACTATTGTTTGCCGCTTTTGCTTGTAGGTATATCATTTTGGTAAATGTAAAAATTGACAACTGTTTTTCTGACTCGGAAAGCTGTCATGGCACATGAAAGAAAATCTTCAGGAATGATTGTGCAGCTTAAAGCAAGGTATGGCATAGTTTTATGAAGCTCCCATCCCCGCTTTGCCAAAGTGGCTCCCGGGATTTGGTTGCAATCCAAGTTAAATTGGATTTTTTTTGTTTGGGGATTGGGGGGTCGGATTTTCACAGAATGCATGTGGCCCCCCATATGAATGAGCAGAGGTAGTATTATTTATTTTGGACGTTGGGTTCATACTTGAAAGCTTTGTCGAAGTAGCAACACAGATTTTCAAGTTTACAAAACAACCGTAGTTTTATCTGTTGTGATGCATATTTCTTTAGATTAATTTACACGACACTTTCCAAAAGAAAAGTAACCCAAAGAAAAATAAAGAGCCATATTAAAAGTTAAAACGAGGAGCAATAAAGCTATGTGATAATTCATACTCAACATAGCTCTGCACGCTCCTTCTCCGCCCATACCCATTTAAATCTTCACTCTGTACCACTATTAAGGATTTCTAATTTCCTTTAAATACTTCCCTAAGACCTTTTCCCATACCATATTGGGGATGACCTGCTTTTCTTTTGACCCTGAGAAGAATGGCCAAAAAGCACAGGTTTTTGGTGATCTGTCATCTTTCATCCATGAAACATGACCTGGCCATGTTAACCTTTCTTTCAGTATAGCTCTAAAAAGTGGGATCAAAGCATATTGTGCGTACATCTTATTGTTTAATGTACGACAAATTAACCTGTCTGAAAAGCGATACGTTACCTACTCCAGTTTAACTCCAGTTGCTTATATCAAACAGTTCGTGGTAACGAACTGTAAGTAAGGAGCGACCCGGCTCGATGGTAACCGAAACTCTAGAAAATGGGTTTTTGATACCAATAGATATATCAAAAGAATTAGATTTTAATGCTGATTTCAAATATATAAGTTTCATCAAGTTTAGTGCTACCCATCAAAACTAACGCGCCTGAGAAAATATGGCTGATTTTCAAAAAAAAGAGGGAAAGACCCCCTGAAAGTTATAGAACCTTAATGCAAATCACACCATCATATTCGGCGTATCAGAGAACCCTATTGTAGAGGTTTCAAGCTCCTATCTACAAAAATGTGGAATTTTACATTTTTTGCCAGAAGAAAGATCACGGATGCGTGTTTATTTGTTGGTTTGTTTGCTTTTTTTTTTTTTTTTCCGAGGGGTGATCGTATCGACCCAGTGGTCCTAGAATATCGTGGGGGGGCTCATTGGAATGGAAATTAAAAATTCTAGTGCCCTTTTTAAGTGACCAAAAAAAATGGAGGGGAACTAGGCCCCCTCCCACGCTTATTTTTTTCTCAAAGTCACCCAATTAAAATTTTGAGATAGCCATTTTGTTCAGCATGGTCGAAAATATGATAAATATGTCTTTTAGGATGACTTAATCCCCCGACGTTCCCAGAGGGACGGCTAAAAGTTATGAACTTTACCCAATTTTAACATATTGTTTTGTTTTTTGGTAATTATACTGATGTTTTATGTTGGTTTTTTTCGTTTATGGGTAGGGTAGGGGGGGTCGGTGGTTATGTTGGAGGCTCTTTTCATGAAGGAATCTTTCATGGGGGAAGAGAAATTGCCATGAAGGGGGTACCGGACTTGCCAGCATTATTTATTGGTTATTGGGAAGTATACAACCATTTTCAGGAAGGATTTTTTCTGGAGGGGGGGCTAGAGGAGGGGGTTACTCTGGAGAATATTTCCGTAGAGGATGTTTCTTTGGGGTAAGGGTCATTTCTATGAAGGGGGTGCCGGATTTCCAAGCATTATTTAAAAAACGATCAGAAATTAAATAAAAAAAAAGCAAGTTTTTTCAACTGAAATGTAAGAAGGAATATTAGAACTTAAAACGAACAGAAATTATAACGTATGTGAGGGGGTTCTCCCCCAAGTCAATAACTCGCTCTTTACGCTACAGTTTTTTTTTTAGTCCTTTCAAAATAGATATCTATTCTAATTAAACGGCCTTTGTGATTAAAGGGTTTGTGAATAAATATTTTTTTTAACTTTTAACGTAAAGAGCGTGGTATTGACTACGGGCAGAACCCCTTAGTATACGTAATAAAATATACTTAATAAAAAAAAAACAATAAAAAAACAAGCGATACGGCTCAAAAGTAATCGAAACTTTTAAAAACGTAATTTTGATGTCAATAAATGTATAAAAAGACAGTTTTTAGAATGTTGATCCTAAATATATAAATTTGATTAAGTTTAGTATTACTCATCAAAGGCTACGAGGGTGAGAAAATTTACTCGATTTTTTAAAGAGGGGGGAAACATCCCCTACAAGTGAAAGAATTTTAATGAAAATCACACCGTCAGATTCAGCGTATCAGAATACCCTATTACATAGGTTTCAAGCTCACATCTGCAAAATTCTGCAACTTGGTATTTTTTGCCAGAAGAAAAATATACGAATATAGAAGTTAATTTGTAAAGACATCCATTTAGCAAAAGAAAAGTAAAATTTTTATGCAAATAAAAGCTGCATTAACTAAAAAACGATCAGAAATTAAATAAAAAAAAAAGTTTTTTAAACTGAAAGTAAGGTGCGACATTAAAACTTAAAACGAACATAAATTATTCCGTATATGAAAGGGGCTTTCCCCTCCTCAACGCCTCGCTCTTTACGCTAAAGTTAGACTCTTTCTCCCAACTGTATTTTTTAAAACAATAAAAAACGTTAGCGTAAAGAGCGAGGCGTTGTGGAGGGGACAGCCCCGGTCCTATACGGAATAATTTCTGTTCGTTTTAAGTTTTAATGTCGCTCCTTACTTTCAGTTTAAAAAACTTGTTTTTTTTAATTTAATAGCACCTAAAATCGCTGTGTAGCACGCAACATTTGGGCAATTGAAGCACTTTAAGAACTGACAGTGGTGGCAACCCAAATGTGAACAGGCCAGACAGGGTTGCCACCCTGGCCTGAAAGAATTTACTAAATCTGAAAGGAAAAATTTACTTAATCGCATTTGTTTTTACTAAATGGTCAAAAAAATTTTTGGTGCGTGCGGCTGCCGCTCCACGCGCACTATCAAGCAACGATTATTAATATAGGAGGATAATCATTAGGATTTACAAAATCTTTTTTCCTTTTTTCTTGTTTTTTTTTCTTTTTTCCGTTTTTCTCTCGTTTTTATAGTACGATTGAAAATTCCGGAAACCTATAAGTTAAAAAATCCTTTTTTTGGATTGTTTAGATGTACTACAGGATAGGCGTCGTATTCCAGAATCCAGATGCGGTGTATCCAAGACGTCAAACAATAGTCTGGAATCTTGGATTTTGGAAATCCTGCTCATGAAGCCCGGCTTTAAATTTGTCAATGGTCTTCAGGTCATAAAATTCAAATACATTGAACAATTAAAAAATAATAAATGAACAAAAACACGAACAAATCATATTCACGAAGCAATTCAGGCAATGGAGTGCTTAGAATCTGAGGTGTGTTTGAAAGTGATGGCTTTTGAAATTTGTCCCCCGGTTTCTGTTTTTAGGTTTGAAACTTAAACCCTTCAATTTTACATATTTAAATAGAAATTTACCAGTTTTAAAACTCTAATTGGGCTGGTCTTTAAATAAGGGATAAGCTGCTTACAAAGAATTATGGAAAATTTTAAAACAATTAATTTGAGACTTTATTTGAACTGATTTTTTTCTGGATTCTCTCTCGTTTGTATTCAAAGGACTCAAAAACCAATACAATCTTTGTCACTTCAAAATAAAAATGACGTAATCGGCTACCTGTTTAGATGTAAATTTAGGTAAATTAAAACGTGCACTTCAAATTTGACTAGGGCTACCAAGAAAAAGAAAACTTATATACTATATAATAATTACTTTAAAAAAATAACATTGTGTCAATATTCTTGAGGTTAAGCAAATCGTACAAATTGAAGAGTAAGAGGAAAGATATGCCCATTTCTTGATAGCCCGAGTCAAATCGCTGGGGATCACCCAGCCATGTACTCCACTTGGTGACCTGAGAACAAGGTGCTTCGTTTTCATCAGGGACGAAACACTCTAGACATTTAGCCTATTCCAGTTTTTAGTTTTGATGACTGACAAAATCAAGAACTGTCTCTCTGTTCCAGCACTTGAATGGGGCAAGTTGCAGAGAGTCAGAAAATACTTGGGCAAGTATGGAAAAAGTTAGTTTCCAGCAGCGTCTTTAAAAAGGGACAAAGCTAACTAACAAACATAGCAGCTGTTATGAGAGTCTGGTAAAATTTTCTGAAAACAAATTAAGCCGGCATACCGTTCCTGATTTTAAATAGTTTGCCTTTCAAAGCGAGCATCAAGAAGAAACCTAGAGAAAAGTAGAGATTTTTAAGCGCTATTAATAACAAAAGTTTCGTTTACTACAAATCATGACTTTTTACTAGATTTCGGGAAATTTACTATATCCTCTAAATTTACTAGATTATTTTTATTTTACTAGATCTAGTAAAATCCTTCTGACGGTGGCAACCCTGATGAGGAGAGGTCAGAGCTATGAAAATTGCTAGAGTTGACTTAAGTATTTAGAAAAACATCCTAGTATATCCTTATCGTTTTTTTTAACAAGGTCTGAAGGAGATAAAGAATTCAATGTCCAATCAAGTAAATACGGGCAATATTATCATATAATGAGAAAACATTTTCAATGACCACCAATCCTTGGGCATTTTAATTATATGCTACTAAAACTACATCTACAGAAATATCCTAAATATTCAGTAGTAAGGCTCAAAAATAATTGTAATGTAACCGAGTGGTTGATCAATTGCTGCAGCAAAGGTCCCCCTATTTAAATCTACCAAGTACCTTAAAGTTAGTGACAGAATTTTTAGTTTGATATGGTGCTAACGCAATTGACCTTAACGCAATTGAGAGGGTGTAGATAAGCTATTTTTGTTTAACTTCTCAGATGTGATCTTCTTCATAATTAATTCAGGTCTAAAGAAGACATCTACGAATATATCCACTAAGACAAAATACTAATAAGAATAAAATAAATTTATTTTAATAGTTTGGACAAGAAATCAACATTCACATTTTGCTTATCTTCGACAATATCAAAAAATTATGATACTTAGGATTTGTTCTGTTACACTCTTGATAAATTCCTTTTTAAGAATTAGGACTTGAGATTTAGTAGGTATACCATTTTTCACTCAGTGGCAGAAACACTTGCTGTTCGAGTAAGTTAACGATAACCTTCAACTGCCTCACTGGCATGTGCGTCTAGCTCGATGGCACTTTGATATGCTGCAAAAGCTTTCGTGTTTTGTTGCATGCCCTGTAAGATCTTTCCTTTTCTAATCCAAGCTTTCGTGAATTTAGGATCAATTTCTAGGCATTTCTCACAATCTTTAAGACCCAAATCATACGCTGCTAACTTTGTATAACAAGCAGCTCTATTGCTGTACAGCTTTGCATCATCCGGATTCCTTTTAATCGCCTCCGTATAATATTTTAAGGCTTCACAGAACTGACACATTTTTAAAAAATCTCATTGCCCTTTTCCTTTTCTTGTTCAGCCAATTCTGGGTTGACATAAGCTTTCCTTTCTTACTCTGTCCACAGGGCTTCTGTCTCTGAAAGCAGAGTCTTCACTTCTGGTGTTCTATGCTCAGACAGGGATTTTTCATAGTACATCTTGGCTTTTTTCAAGTCTCCTAATTTCCGAGCAGCGTTGCCAATTTGCGGATAAGCTTTGGCAATTTGTCATATTCTTTCTGTTCAAAAAGCACTGCTGCGACATTTGCGACATTATAATGTATAATGTTACTGTCCAACTCAATGGCTTTATTGTAAAGTTCAAGGGCTTTCTCAAAGTCTTTCTTTTTGTAGTCAACAGCTTTTATGCAGGTATCTGTGCATTTGTCATATTCTTTCTGTTCAAAAAGCACTGCTGCGACATTTGCGACATTATAATGTATAATGTTACTGTCCCACTCAATGGCTTTATTGTAAAGTTCAAGGACTTTTTCAAGGGCTTTAATTTCTTTTCTTATTTGAACAGGCTCCTTTGAGGCTGGATGATAACAAAGAGCTATAATACTTAGGATTTTTGCTGTTACACTCTTGATAAATTCCTCTTTAAAAATTATTACTTGAGACTTAGTTGGTATAATATTTGTCACCCAGTGGTAGCAACACTTGCTGTTCGAGTAAGTTAAGCCAGTGAGCCAGGTAAGCCAGTTAGGAGCCAGAAGCCTTCTGAATTCTGGATTTGGTCTTCCATCTCTACGGTCTTCAGCCTCAACAGTTGCTTCTACCGCACTTGTTATACTTTCACAACTCTTACTACATTCACCATTATCTTCGATTTTGCCAGTCAGAGCATCACTGTGAATTTTAATTTCTTTTCGGATTTGAACAGGCTCCTTTGAGGCTGGAACATTAGCATTATGAGCCTCATTGAGTGGTTGGGATTCACCATTCCTCGAATTTTGATCCAAGTAGGATTCTCTGTACTTCTTTATCGCCCACGTGATTGCTATTCCAGCACATGATACTGGAATCCCAATAGCAAAACATTTAATACTCATCTTGTACTTTTCTTTAAATAACTAATAGAAATGCCTGGAAATGCTCGTATATATTGTAAAAGTGACGTCATGGTTGTCACACTGCTGCTATTTTATACCGAGTGACGTCATACTATCTGATATGTTTATACAACCTGAAATGGCTTCACACAAAATATGACGTCATGCAAATTCATGTTTCAGTTAGTTCTCTAATAAGTCTTTTTTAAGGAAAGTAATTTACAGATTATATTTTTGTAAATTATACAGATTATAATTTACAGATTATTTGATAAAGCCAAATATAAACTGATAATACATCCTGCACTCCTTTAACCCCTGCACTCCTTTAACCCCTCTGATATCGAATCAAATTTGAAGATATCTGTTTTGCTCAAAAACTTTGAAATGTCTAATAAGTTTGCCTTCGGAGTTGACATCACCCAGCAGCCCCAATGTTAAATTTTATCTTACATTGCTGTTATAGATGAACCCCCAGAAACACAAAAAAATTAAGATAAAACAAAAATGTAAAAATAAACACTATAAGGTATTCCACATCACATATTCTGGCTAAGTTTGGTAGAATATATCAAAATTCACTCTTGTTTCATTATTTTCATTTGTATTACTTTCTCTGTGGCTGCTCAATTATTCATGTGAGGCAGGGGGGGATTTCCTCCCACCACTGTCTACGCTACGGTTTCAGTTTTTATTGCAAGGCTTAAAAATGAACTCAATGCGATAAAAATATAACCATTCCACAATCTATGAAATCAATCCTGCAATAATTAAAAATATAAAGTATTTTTGAATATTTTAACGTCTTCCAGAACGCGAGCGGTCCAAAATTCTAAAGCCCAATGAGTCTGTATAATCTCCTAAATCGGGAACGGAGGAGATGAGTGAAGTTACGCCCCTAGATTGGTCTCCCGCCTCCCCCTCCCCCTTCCCCTACTGTCTACACTAAAGTTTTCTTCTTTATGCCAACTACGCTGCCCCCCTCAAAAGACTTTAATAAGGTAAAGTTTTGTATGGGAAGAAAGTTAAAAGTTTCAAGAAATTTCTAGGGGATGTTAAGACACATCAAAATACACTAATTCAAAGTAGATAAAGAATTGGCTATCGAATTACTCTCAGAAATTTTCTCACACTGAAAATGTTAAAATACTTAAAATTACTTCCATACTTAAAATAAGGTTGAAATACTTTGCGATAGATGCAACACTGTCGTGGCACACACAATTCGATGCTGAGCAAATCAAGACAATCCTGTTGTCTCTGAGTCAACAAATGAAATAGTCTACCCACCCTTCTTTAAAGCTATTTTTTCGATCCAGAGGATTGCCTCTGTTCCTGCAAATTGTCCTTCGTGTAAGTAAGTTTTGCGATGAGACACTTTAGCAATCTAAAAACCCTTCAAATAAGTGTAAATAGCCAAATAAGCGCAAAAAAATAACAGACTATTGGCTCTGTTATTAAAATTTTCCATTATATGTGAGAAAGCCTTATTTGCTTAATTTCTGTAAATGTAACAAAAACCCTAAATTGTATAAACTCAGCAAACAAAGGCAAATTATTCTTAGTCCAATAAAGTAAACCCCACTGTGTTGCGTAACTTACCTTTCCTTTCTATCACTATAGTTTATATTGCCGGATAAACCGGGTTAACTAGATTCATTTCAAGCTGAGACATCAGTGACCCCCCTCAAAAGATCATATGATAATGCAAGCCAGTATCATTATGTGCAAAAAGTAGAATTGAACATGACATGCTTATTTAAACAAACTAAGAAAGAAACAATTACTATTTTAAGCAAACGGCTATGATTGGCCAAAATTTAAAGAAGAGATGGCACAAAAACTAGTCCTGAGTGAATTAAATAAAAAAAATTTTTTTTTTAACTGAAAGTAAGGAGCGATATTAGAACTTAAAAAGAACAGAAATTATTCTGTATATGAAAGGGGCTGTCCCGTCATCAAAAAATCACTTTTTATGCTAAAGTTTGACTTTCCAACAACTCTATTTTTTTAAACAGTAAAAAACTTTAGCGTAAAGAGCGAGGCGTTGAGGAGGGACAGCCCCTTTCATATACGGAATAATTTCTGTTCGCTTTAAGTTTTAACGTCGCTCCTTTCTTTCAGTTTAAAAAAACTTGTTTTTTTTATTTAATCTAACCTCAGAGCCACCATATTTAAGAAACTCCTTTGCTAAACCATCAGCATATGCAGAATAAAAAATGTTTAATTTTTTTTAGAACTGACGCTAATTCTTCCTCACAAAACAGATTTTCCTTCATATCCAAGGTATCACAAACAGATTCGTTATGATTTTGCTGTCGCATGTCTTCTAATCACTTATTTCTTTGTGATTCATCTTCGTTTTTGATTTGTGTGGTTCTCGTTGTCGGATGTCTTTTAACTGCAAATTTCTTTTTGTTCATTTTCATTACTGATTCTTAGTTGTTTTCTCTCTTTTAACTCCATATTTCTTTATTATTAATATTTTCAGCCATTTATTTTCATTACTTTTTCCATTCCTCTCAATCATAATTGTGATTTATTTTTCATTGACGTTTTGAAAAACCAAAGCAAACTGTTCTTTTACATGTTATCATTTATATGGCGTCATAACATTAATATACATTCCAAGCTAAATAATGTTTTTCGCTCTTTACACCCTCGTTAATAAAAATACTAATGTTGACAAAATTTTAAAATTGCAATAATTCCAACATCCTTAGAAAACTTAACTTTGCGTAATATATACTGAAATTGAGAAAATTTCGGTCTTGAGGAAAAGAAAATCTGCAGAAAAAGGGAATACAGGTTTCGGCTCTTCTCGAAAATTAAATAAAAAAAAACAAGTTTTTTTTTAACTGAATGTAAGGAACGACGTTAAAACTTAAAACGCAACAGAAATTATTCCGTATATGAAAGGAGCTCTCCCTCCTCAACGCCTCGCTCTTTACGCTAAAGTTTTTTATTGTTAAAAAAAAAAGAGTTGTGATAAAGTCAAACTTTAGCGTTAAGAGCGAGGCGTTGAGGGGACAGCCCCTTTCATATACGGAATACTTTCTGTTCGTTTTAAGTTTTAACGCCGTTCCTTACTTTCAGTTAAAAAGACTTGTTTTTTTATTTAATTTTTGAACCTTTTTGAATTAATGCAGGGTTTGATTTTGACATACCGTACATGAATAATTAAAACAAAATTTTAATACCTTGCTCTTCAAGCTAAAGTTCAAATTTTGTTCCAATTCTTTAAAAATGACCCCTTAATCCCAAAGGCCGTTGTTTAGAATAAATAGCTCTTACGAAAGTAGTAAAGAATCTTTGGCTTAAAGAGCGAGGTATTGACTAGGGGGTGAACCCAATCATATACTTAATATTTTCGGTTCGTTTTAAGTTTTGATGTTGCTCCTTACTTTTAGTTGAAAAACTTGTTTTTTTTTATATTTAATTTCTGATCTTTTTCTTAACAATGCTGGTAAATCCGGCACCCCTTCATAGCAATGACCTTTCCCCCATGAAAACCTCCTCCATGGAAAGATACTCCCACGGAACCCCCGACCCCCCCACTACCAGAAAAATAAACGTCTGTATACTTCTGAATAACCAATACTATATGTTAACATTGGGTAAAGTTCATAACTTTCAGCCCTCTCCCCAGGGACTTCGGGGGATTAAGTCATCCTAAAATACATAGTTATCATATTTTCGACCGTGCTGAACAAAATGGCTATTTCAAAATTTTGATCGGGTGACTTTGGGAAAAACATGAGCGTGGGAGGGGGCCTAGCTGCCCTCTGTTTTTTTGGTCACTTAAAAAGGGCACTATAACTTTTAATTTCCTTTCCAATGAGCCCTCCCACGATATTCTAGAACCACTGGGTCGATACGATCACCCCTGGGAAAAACGAAAAAAAAACAACAACAAATAAACATGCATCCGTGATCTTTCTTCTGGCAAAAAATACATAATTCCACATTGTTGTAGATAGGAGCTTGAAACCTCTACAGTAAGGTTCTCTGATACGCTGAATATCATGGTGTGATTTTCATTAAGGTTCTATAACTTTTAGGGGGTCTTTCCCCCTTTTTTCGAAAATCAGTCAAATTTTCTGAGGCGCGTAACTTTTTATGGGTAGGACTAAAGTTGATGAAACTTATATATTTGAAATCAGCGTTAGAATTTGATTCTTTTGATGTATCTATTGGTATCCAAAACCCGTTTTCTAGAGTTTCGGTTAGAGCCTTTCTTTCGAGTTCGAAAGATGTGAGTTCAAGCGACTTTGCGGTAACGATTTCCAAAGCGATTTCTAAAGGCAGTAACCTTCTTGGAGAATATTTCACAATTATTTCTGGGCGCTCTCTGGCAATACATCTCAAAATTAATTGAGGGCTTGGTGTTTTCCCTACTTTGATGGTGCCAATGGATTTGTAACATCTTCTTGCACAGTAATTTGAGTGAACATAGTTTGACACCTCAATGTTCCTCAATACTTCCGTTATTGTGTGTTCGTACAGATTTTGTTACATGCAATATATTTTACTTCATATAACTGATCTCATGAGCGTCTTTTGTCAAATCAATTACAGCTTTAAGTTCCTTCTTGTCACTTTTACTTTGTGATCTAGATCTTTCGTGCACGAAGTAAACACGATTATTTCCATTCGGTAGCTGAGTAAATAGCCAAGATACAGAGGTGACCAGGAGTACAAAATCTGTGGGGTCCATGTTTTCAAGAAGAATGTAAAAAACAACGATAAGATAACAGCCGTGGGGTTCTCAGAAAAAAGAGGATCATATGCGAAAAACAAGGCTTTGCCAATTGGCAGGATAATATTTATAACTGTCATGATAGCACAAAAATATCCTGATCTTTTCTTGATTCTTAGAATTTTTTCAATATGCTTTTTTCTCATTTTTGTTGGATGTCTTTAGTTTGATTTCAAGATCCATTTTATCAAGATTCATTATTGACACAATCACTAATGAATAGAAGAAAGATGAAGCACTGCCAGTATTTGGAAAGTATTTGGACTGCACCAAGCACTGGTAAAGTATTTGGACAGTTTGAAGTCAGAAAACAATTCCTTCTAGGTATGGCCACTAAAAAATTACAGAAGAATAATGAGGTATCTGGAAATTTTGTTAACTAAAAGAAAACAATAATAAAGAAAAAAAAAAAAAAAAATTAGCAGCTCCTGCTAAACGTTAGCAGCTCTTACTCTTGTACGTCAGCAGCACTCATGAAAAAGACTTTCTTATATTCGCTCCTTTTTAGGTACTTTGAATGCAGAACTGATGGCAACCATAAAAACAATCAATGTCATTTTAATATTCATTTTTTTTAGCTAGTGATATCGTTAAGGAGTTAAAATTAAGGAGTAAATTGACTTATAGGCTTTGAAAATGTACAGTATTGCCGCAAAATGGCGTGTCCAACGATTTTAATCACTTCAATCCTAAATTGGCTGATTAGGAATTTACCGGGATTTTTTTTTTCGATGCTGGTTTACCCACTCAATAGAGATTGCCTTGCACTTGGTAGAACTATGGGAACGAAGGGATTGCCATGTTCACATGCCAATGAGATATGGGAAGGTAAATCTTAACGAAAAGCAAATGTAAATTTGCCCAAGTATTTGCTGGTAGATTAGAGTTACATTTTAAATTACCAGCTATCTCAACTATCTGATCCTTTATAATTTTGTCTTTACCCAGCGTATATTACAATTAGGTAGATCGGGCACCTTTATTAGCTCGGTTTCATCGATTAGTGACGCTCAAGAAGCCGATCGATCTTTTTTTGCTCTTACCAATTTGAAAACAATGTATGTAGAGTATATTAATATTAAAATGAAACCAGTCCAGAATAAGTCTTGACCGTGATTAAATAAAAACAACAAGTATTTTCAACTAAAAGTAAGGAGCAACAATAACATTTAAAATGAAATGAAATTATTATGTATATGAGGGGGTTGCCTCCTCCTCAACACCTCGCTGTTTACACTAAAGTAGAGATGCCTCATGAGCTCCGATCAGAACACCTTATATGGGCATAGAACCACGTGGTTTATGGACTTTGTCAGTGAGAATTTGAAAAACAGGAATTTTGTCACATTTATGGATGGTTTTATGGACTCTGTCAGTGAGAATGAAAAAACAGGAAGTTTGTCACATTTATGTCTGTTTTCATGGATGGTTATGTGTGTTGATTATTTGATGTTTTTATGGATTATTGAGTCTAATGGGGGCAGGTCAATGACGCTTCCTTCTTGTTGTTGCTCGATGCAAATGCCAAGGTCAATGTTGTTGTTGTTTTGAACAGAGTCATTAGAGAGAACATGTGGTTAATGGGGTCAATGTTGTTGTCGTTCGAAGCAAAGTTAATGACACTTCCTTCCAGTTTGAGGCAGATGTAATGATCCAAAAATAGTATTTGTTGTTGTTATTCGAGCCAAATGTTCTGAGGTTCAGGGGAACAGTTAATGACACTTCCTTCCAGTTCGAGGCAGATGTTATGATCCGGAAATAGTATTTGTTGTTGTTATTCGAGCCAAATGTTGTTGTCGTTCGAAGCAAGTTAATGACATTTCCTTCCTGTTCGAGGTAGATGTTATGATCCGGAAATAGAATTTGTTATTGTTTCCGAGCCAAATGTTACGAGTTCCCGGGAAACAGCTAGATCCCACTTCTTAGCCAATCAGCGAGTCGGTTACATCCCCCTTCTCAGCCAATCAGAGGGCTTTGTTTACATAACAATTCGACCTAGATATTTCGTATATAACGGACATGCAATGTGACTAAATTATCGGAAAGTATTTTGACACAATTGATATAACAATGGATAAATTTGATGAGCTTGAGGTCTTGGCAGCCGCAATTAGCAATGTAAGTGCATTTTTATTTTCAAATGAATTTTCCTTGGACACCCTCTAGTATATTCAGCTAAAACGTAAATACATTCCTTTACCCTCAAACCCCCCCCCCCCCCCCCAAACCATGCAATCTTTATAGTCAATGTATATATATTCCTATACCCTCAAACCCTCCCCCCTCCCCAACAAACCTAACCACCAAACAATCTTTATAGAAAACATATATATATTCCTATACCCTCAAACCCCCCCCCCCAACAAACCTAACCACCAAACAATCTTTATAGAAAACATATATATATTCCTATACCCTCAAACCCCCCCCCCCAACAAACCTAACCACCAAACAATCTTTATATTCAGCTAAAATGTAAATATATTCCTTTACCCTCAAACCCCCCCCCCACAAACCATACTCAATGCAAAACGTATATATATTCCTATACCCTCAAACCCCCCCCCCCCCAACAAACCTAACCACCAAACAATCTTTATATTCAGCTAAAATGTAAATATATTCCTTTACCCTCAACCCCCCCCCCCCACAAACCATACTCAATGCAAAACGTATATATATTCCTATACCCTCAAACCCTCCCCCCTCCCCAACAAACCTAACCACCAAACAATCTTTATAGAAAACATATATATATTCCTATACCCTCAAACCCCCCCCCCCCCCAACAAACCTAACCACCAAACAATCTTTATAGAAAACATATAAATATTCCTATACCCTCAAACCCCCCCCCCCCAACAAACCTAACCACCAAACAATCTTTATATTCAGCTAAAATGTAAATATATTCCTTTACCCTCAAACCCCCCCCCCCACAAACCATACTCAATGCAAAACGTATATATATATTCCTATACCCTCAAACCCCCCCCCAACAAACCTAACCACCAAACAATCTTTATATTCAGCTAAAATGTAAATATATTCCTTTACCCTCAAACCCCCCCCCCCACAAACCATACTCAATGCAAAATGTATATATATTCCTATACCCTCAAACCCTCCCCCCCTCCCCAACAAACCTAACCACCAAACAATCTATAGAAAACATATATATATTCCTATACCCTCAAACTCCCCCCCCCCCAACAAACCTAACCACCAAACAATCTTTATATTCAGCTAAAATTTAAATATATTCCTTTACCCTCAAACCCCCCCCCCACAAACCATACTCAATGCAAAACGTATATATATTCCTATACCCTCAAACCCCCCCCCCAACAAACCTAACCACCAAACAATCTTTATATTCAGCTAAAATGTAAATATATTCCTTTACCCTCAAACCCCCCCCCACAAACCATACTCAATGCAAAACGTATATATATTCCTATACCCTCAAACCCTCCCCCCTCCCCAACAAACCTAACCACCAAACAATCTTTATAGAAAACATATATATATTCCTATACCCTCAAACCCCCCCCCCAACAAACCTAACCACCAAACAATCTTTATAGAAAACATATATATATTCCTATACCCTCAAACCCCCCCCCCCCCAACAAACCTAACCACCAAACAATCTTTATATTCAGCTAAAATGTAAATATATTCCTTTACCCTCAAACCCCCCCCCCACAAACCATACTCAATGCAAAACGTATATATATTCCTATACCCTCAAACCCCCCCCCCCCAACAAACCTAACCACCAAACAATCTTTATATTCAGCTAAAATGTAAATATATTCCTTTACCCTCAAACCCCCCCCCCCACAAACCATACTCAATGCAAAACGTATATATATTCCTATACCCTCAAACCCTCCCCCCTCCCCAACAAACCTAACCACCAAACAATCTTTATAGAAAACATATATATATTCCTATACCAACAAACCTAACCACCAAACAATCTTTATAGAAAACATATAAATATTCCTATACCCTCAAACCCCCCCCCCCCCAACAAACCTAACCACCAAACAATCTTTATATTCAGCTAAAATGTAAATATATTCCTTTACCCTCAAACCCCCCCCCCCCACAAACCATACTCAATGCAAAACGTATATATATTCCTATACCCTCAAACCCCCCCCCCAACAAACCTAACCACCAAACAATCTTTATATTCAGCTAAAATGTAAATATATTCCTTTACCCTCAAACCCCCCCCCCCACAAACCATACTCAATGCAAAACGTATATATATTCCTATACCCTCAAACCCTCCCCCCCTCCCCAACAAACCTAACCACCAAACAATCTATAGAAAACATATATATATTCCTATACCCTCAAACCCCCCCCCCCAACAAACCTAACCACCAAACAATCTTTATATTCAGCTAAAATGTAAATATATTCCTTTACCCTCAAACCCCCCCCCACAAACCATACTCAATGCAAAACGTATATATATTCCTATACCCTCAAACCCCCCCCCCCAACAAACCTAACCACCAAACAATCTTTATATTCAGCTAAAAAGTAAATATATTCCTTTACCCTCAAACCCCCCCCCCCACAAACCATACTCAATGCAAAACGTATATATATTCCTATACCCTCAAACCCTCCCCCCTCCCCAACAAACCTAACCACCAAACAATCTTTATAGAAAACATATATATATTCCTATACCCTCAAACCCCCCCCCCCCCAATAAACCTAACCACCAAACAATCTTTATATTCAGCTAAAATGTAAATATATTCCTTTACCCTCAACCCCCCCCCCACAAACCATACTCAATGCAAAACGTATATATATTCCTATACCCTCAAACCCCCCCCCCCCCCAACAAACCTAACCACCAAACAATCTTTATATTCAGCTAAAATGTAAATATATTCCTTTACCCTCAAACCCCCCCCCCCCCACAAACCATACTCAATGCAAAACGTATATATATTCCTATACCCTCAAACCCTCCCCCCTCCCCAACAAACCTAACCACCAAACAATCTTTATATTCAGCTAAAATGTAAATATATTCCTTTACCCTCAAACCCCCCCCCCCCAACAAACCATACTGAATGCAAAACGTAAATTACCGTCAAAACTTAACCACCGCAAAAAGAAATACCTTTTTGATAAATTTGGCCTTTCTGTAAGCCTTATCAACTTCTGCATATCTCTTAGCTATTAACCCGATATGTTTTGACAATACATTTCCGCAGGGTTATAATTACTTTGTCGTTCCCTTTTCCTATGTGTTTACGAACGCGGTCAAGTCAAAGTGTTTCTCCGTCAAAATTAAAACACTTTGAGGCAATTGTAGTTTCGTAACCTGTATGGAAGGAGAGAAATAGATTATGTTTAATAATATATTTAGGATATTATGTGAAAGGGGGGAGGTGGCAATACATAGCTTCTAACAGCTTCGTTGTAAGTAAATTTTGTGAAGGGGGATTCTGTGTGTAGACATGTACGCCCATTGACAAGAAAACTAATGCGTAAATTTATAATTTTTTCAAGCCTTCAATAAAACTTTTTCTATATTCCCAGGCGTGAATCCAGGATTTTTGTTGGGGGTTAGCACTTTTATTAGAAATAGAAAAGATTATTGCTTCGCTTTTTCTTGAATAAAACGCATGATTAACTCTATGAGAGGGGTGGCTTAATTTTCCTAAATTTAGGGGGAGAGAATATGGGTTTTGTGCCTTCTTAGTGATAAACTAAACAAAATTATGTTTAATAACTTTCTTTCTGTAAAAAGGGGGAAATTATTTTAATTTAAATTTTCTTCTCTTCTTTTTAAGGCAAATTATGAAGAATTTGTGGGCACTACATTGATGAGACCTATGACTGGCGCAAATAGCGAAGAATGCGTGCCCCCTCCTTCCAAGAAAGCGAGGGCCAATAATGCGCCCCTTGCGAAGGCGACAGTTGTCCAATATGGTCGCTGGCCGAAGCCCCCCAAACAAGTGTTGCCTGCCCATGTGCAGCCATCCATGCAAGCCCCTGTCCTGGCTACGCAAGTTACAGCTCCTGCACAAGAAATTAACGTTGGCCCCTCCACCCTCCAACATACGTTACCTGGGCCTTCAAGACAAGCCGTAGGCCAAACGTTGGCTCCTTCTCACGCGATATCTGAGCTATCAGCTCCCCATCAAGTGTCAGTGCACTCTCCGTCAAGTCCTGAGCCTTCCATGCAAGATAGAAGGGTTGGCTCCTTCAAGCAAGTCATAGACCAACCAATGGCTCCCTATCATGTAATGGTCAAGCCTCCAGCTTTCTGTCAAGTGGTTGATCAATTTGAAGACGTGAGTATTTTTTTTCAATCAAGTAAGCTATTTTTTCGCTGTTAGAGAGCCTTTTACTCTTTACTTTTGTCTTTTCACTTTTTTCTATCATTCAGGACCAAGAAATATCTAAACAAAACGATTTTTCAAAACTGTGTAAAAGTATATCTCAGAGATTTATTAAAATATTAACCCCCCTCCCAACCCTTATTTTCTCTGCCCTCCCACAGAGATATCTAAATATATTTTTTTTGCTTGTCAAACTGCCCTTTTTCTAATCTTTGCTATTTTCTATGCATTCACCCCTATCTCTTCGCCGCTATCTCATAAGCGAATATTTTTAGGTAATTTCTATTAATAATCGCCGCATTTGAAACTCAAAATCCCCTATTTTTTCTAATCTTTACTATTTTCTCTGTTGCTATCATATATATTTTAGATACCTTTGAAACACCGACTGCTCTTTTTCGCGTAATTTGAGAGAGAGATTATCCCATCTGTCGCATATTGACGTTCTAATTTACACTGAATATTTCTATCGTGCCAAAGATTTTAGTGAAGGGGAAAGCGAGTTAACGGTTCAATCCTGGAACACTCACGCGGCGGCTTACAATAATTAAACTCATGTGTTCACCGAACCTGTAGAACGGAATTAGAGAGAAACTTGGACTTATGCAGTCTAAGCGAATATTTCAACTTTTTTTGGGACATTATGTACACGGCCGGGGGAATGTGGGTCCGGGAAGCGCTGTGGGGAAGTGCCGGGGGAAGCACCACGGGCTCGAGAAGCATCGCGGGAAGCGATGCGGGTCCCGAGAAGCGCCACAGGGAAGCGCCACGGGCTCGAGAAGCATCGCGGGAAGCGATGCGGGTCCCGAGAAGCGCCACAGGGAAGCGCCACGGGTCAGGGAAGTACCACGGGCTCGAGAAGCATCGTGGGAACCGATGCAGGGCCTGAGAAGCGCCACAGGGATGCGCCACGAGTCAGGGAAGCGCCACGGGTCAGGGAAGCGCCGCGGGCCAGGAAAGTGCTGCAGGGATGCCCCCCCCCCCCACAGGGGGTGCACCACAAAAAAAAAAAAATCCTATGTCATATCTTAGATCGTCGTTAAGCTATTTTTTCATTTATAGGTTGTCCTGGTCCCATACTCGCCGTCCAGTGAAGAAGGGGAAGAACCACCAGCGGACTTTCAGAACAATGAGACATGGGACAACTCTATTGAAGTACCTGACAATATTGATGAGTTTTTAACTGATTTTTTTAATGTAGATAATAGCGAAGTTGAGCTGGTAGACTTGAGCCAGAACACTTTGCAGATTTTAGACGATTTTACTGGGAACACTCCTCCTCCAGCCTCCGATGCTATAACGGCTCCACTTCGAACAACCGTATTAGAGCATAGTCCAAATATTGTCGAACAAGTAGGGGAAGGGGATACATCATTCCCAGACTTTCAGCTGTTCAATACGATTTTAAACAATATAGTTGTTTTCACTGCCCCGTTTGGGGATCCTTTTAATACACTTATGGGGGGGGAATTTTGTTTTTGATCCTGTAGAAATAGTGCATGCCTATGTAGATAAAATTCGTGCACTATTGGAGAACCAAATTCAGTTGTGGGGGGGTAGGGATTCAATTAAGGTTTCTATTGTTTTAAAGGTTTTTTATTTGAATGAGGGGAAAAGCGAGGTTTACTATCATTATATCCATTCCTAGATGCGTGTAATTTATCCAAATTTAGAAAATTTTGAGGGAGTTTTTAGTGAGTGGGTAGGACAAATTATTGCGCATCTCGAGAACTATAACGAAAATGGGAGTGGTTCTGAAGTTATATTTATTGAAAATTTAAGCGTTAATATTTGTAAATTTAAGAAAGATTTTATTTTAAGAGGGGGGCATAGGGATGGGGATATAGTCTTAAATTATAATCCGGATCTAGCAGGTTGTCGTGGGGTCCAGAAGATCTGTTTTGAAACAGATCAAAAGTGTTTCAAGTATGATTTCCTCATATCGGCATTTCAGCCTCTAGTAGATGACGCTAATAAGACGAATTTAGATCACTGGGCTGTAAATGGGAAGGACGGGTCCGATTTCCAAGTTCTAGATTTTTCATGTCTAGAGGGAAAATACCCAGTAACGCTAAGATCTATTGACATGTTCGAAAGGGCCAATGCCCATTTAAATATCGGCGTTACTGTGGTACAATACGAAACAGAATTTAAAGATGGGGTTCGTTCTAAAAAGAAGGGGGTGGTATTCCCCGTAAGGGGCCCCTCAGTTGATTTGGTTAAACACTGGGTTTGGTTGCTTTACACGCCACCTAGTCAACCAAACACAATCGGCCATTTTAACCCTATCACTGACATTAGTAGAGTTCTGGGGGGTGGTAAGACTAGGGGGACACGTTTCTACTGTCCAACATGCCTCTCTTGATTTTGGACTGAACTAAAGCTCCGAAATCACATGAGACACTAGACAACATGGGTACCAGACAGTGGAAACGGTTTCAGGGGATAGGGCCATTTTACGCTTCAAAAATTTTCAGAATACTCTTCTCCAATGCAACAAAATATCTTTGGACTGTGAGGCTAAGCTGGTGGAGGTGAATGACCCACAATATCCAAACCGTATCAAAGAACACCAGGCCATTGCAGTCTCCTATGCCCATGCGCAAAGAGATAATTCTAACACCATGTGGTTGTTAGAAGTAGTGGAAACATTGGATGAGGGCGATGAGTGCATGGTCAAGGCATTGACTAAACTGATTGGCACGGCTAATGGCGCTATTTCTCGTTTGAGAAATACCCATTATCCAATGGTGCTGTCTGCAGAGGATCGTATCGCGATTAAAAATCTAAAAATAGGTGGGGTATGTAAGGAAGTGGTGGGAGCAGAGGAAACGCACACTAAAGGGAAAAGAGGGGGGAGGGGGAAACTCATAGACCATAACCACTTGTGGCAGGAAATATACTCGGGGGGTAGTAATTTTAGGGGGGTAGCGCATCAATCGTGTAATTTAAATGTTAGCCCACAGTTTTTCATCCCTGTTTTTATCCATGACTCCAATTATGACTTAAAATTTATTTTACCAGCACTGGCACTTATGCACAGGGAGGAAGGGGGAGTAGATAGTCCATGGGTAAATAATTCATTTACCTACAACATCATTCCCAAATCGCGCCGAGAAGCTGTTGCTTCTCGAACTGAAATGGCAAGTTGTGTATAATGAGCGTACGTGCTGTAATAAATTCAGGTTTTTAGATTATTTTAGTTTTTTCCCCAAATCTATTAGTCAACTAATTCAAGTGCAGAAAAGCGACAATTTTGGTACCTTTCCTTTGCTTAAACAGCACTTTCCAGACAGCGAAATGTATGACTTATTAACCAGCAACTGTGTCTATGCATATGATTATTACTGTTCTGGCGCTTGCTTAAGCGAGGAGAAACTACCTCCAATTGAAGCTTTTCACAATTCACTAACCAACAGTGAATGCACAGTCGAGGAGTACGAGTTTGCCAAGAAGGTGTGGGCTAAGGGGGGTTGTAAGAATGGGTGGGATTATTGTAGACTATACTTGGCCAGTGACGTTCTAACTCTGTTTGATATAGTCTGCAAGAATACAGACCAGATCTATTCAGAGTTTGGATTAGATATGTGATATAATTTTTCTAAACCCTATTTTGTGGTTGATTTAATTTAAAAAATTATTAAGGAGCAAAATATACTTACGCACCAATTTATACACACATCTTTTTATAGGCTTTTCCATTCAGGGATTATATGTTTTTAATGGGAGTCACGTCTTGTCAACCGATTAGATTGGGCACAGCACTGGTGTAAAGTGAAATGCAGTTCTCATTGTCACAAATTCATTATACCCCTTGGAGAGACTCCGTTACTTATTGACAGGTATGAGCAATATAGGGCATTAGAATCCATTCAATGTCCCTAAACTTAACAACATTGAGAGCACTGGATCGAAGGGAGTTTTCTTTTTCATCGATGGCCCAATCCCATTGGCGCTTCATTACGCTGTCAAAGATTTTGTTTTTCCCTGCATCAATTGACCAGTGACCAGGGACTCGTTGAGCCCCTACAATCGTTCATTGGTTGAGGAAATGGGGATGCACTAGACTCCCTCTAAACAGAAACTGATTGTTGATTTGGACCCTAAAGAGAATATCGTTGTTCACCATATGCTTTTGCACTGGATGGTTAGCAATGGCTTCAAGATCACCAAAATAGATAGGGTCCTTCAGTTTAATCAGAAACCTTATTTGAAAACGTTTATCGATACTTTTGTCGATAAACGTTCTAGGGCAAATTCAAAGGTGGAGAAGGAATTGTACAAGCTCATTCTAAATTCAGCGTTTGGCAAAATGTGCGAAAGCGTACGTAACAGATCTCGCTGCGACGTCGTGACTGACCCTCTAGAGTGTGCACGAATTATTGCCGACCCTAATTTTACATCATTCACGAGCATAGAGGCCGGCATGGTTCTTCTACACAGGAAAAAGCGAAATGTAGTACTGAACAAGAATATCGCAGGAGGTAGTTCGGTACTAGAAATTTCAAAAAAGCTCATGTTGTCGTTCTTTTACAATGTGTGCAAGGTGCAATGGCCACGGGAGGGGGAGGTACAAGTATATTATGGGAATACCGATTCTCTACTGCTAAAAGTAAAAACTGAAGATTTATTGGGTGATTTGCAAAATGGGGTGCACATCAGCTCGCGGATGGATTTCACCAACTGGAATCCATCCCTCTATTCTGAGCTGGTAAAACGTCAAGCCCCCAACCAACTATTAAATTAAAATCTGAAACGGGGAGTGATTTGATATCTAGGGGGGTGTTCCCGGGTCCCAAAGTTTAGTGGGAGGAAACACATAGTGGGGATGAAAAGAAGACATGTAAAGGGGTGCCTGCACGCTTTGTAAAGAGCACTTTTAACATGAGCGTATACAAAGACTGTGTAGAAAGTAGCCTAGTGCCAAGAGCACAAGTGCTTGCAATTCGCTCTCTACAGTATAGAAATTATACTGTGAGAGTGGAAAAAAATGCAATGTCATGTATATCTGACAAGGTCTATGTGCTCGAGAATGGTGTGAGTGTCCTGCCTCATGGTCACTATCGTATTTCAGATCGAGTTGAATGCGTAGACTATCGTAATCAACTCGGTCTGGATAAACTAACCTAACCAACTACCCACTCAACCTCATCTAACCCAAGCACTAACCACCACCACAAACCCATAGCAGTGACGACAACAATTGTTCCATCGCGGCTCCAGGGAGGTGGGGGACCCTTCCCACGGCCGGTTCCCGGGGGGGGCCCCAATCACTCTACTGTTCAACTGGGCTAGTTCCAAGTGTTGTTTTTTTTGTACAGAAAAGTGTTGTATAGAAAAGTGTTGTATAGAAAAGTGTTGTAGATGGACAAAGGTGTTGTATAGAAAAGTGTTGTATACAAAAGTGCTGTACATGGACAAAGGTGTTGTACAGAAAGTGTTGTACAGAAAGTGTTATCATTGTTCATGTCGAACAAGTGTTTATCGTAATAAATGTTGCCATGAAATATTGTTTTTGTTGTTCTTGAATAGACGGGAAAATTACTACTTATTTATTGGGCACATATGATTGACAGTTAGTCATAGTCCGACTATTGTCAACAGCATGTATCAATTTAAAACGCCATTCAGATCGTTTCTGTGTGGACCCTCAATGTCGGGGAAAACACCGCTTTTAGTTATAAACTAAAACTAAACACTAATCTAAACACTAATCTAAAACTAAACTAAAACCAAACTAAGCTACTGCATTAAAACTCTAACTAAAACTCTTTAGAAAACTGTAGCTAAACTAAAACTCTAATCTAAAACTAAACTAAAACTAAACTAAAAATCTAAAAGAAAACTAAAACTAAACTAAAACTAAACTAAAATAATAAACTAAAAATTTAAACTATAAATCTAACTAAAACTCTTAACTACTAAACTAAGTGAAACTCTAAACAAAAACTAGTCTACTAAACTAACTAAGCTACTACGTTAAAACTCTAACTAAAACTCTTTAGCAAACTGTAGCTAAACTAAAACTCTAAACTAAAACTAAACTAAAACTAAACTAGAAATCTAAAATAAAACTAAAACTAAACTAAAACTAAAATATAAATAATAAACTAAAAATCTATACTAAAAATATAAACTAAAATAAAACTAAACTAAACTAGAACTCTAACAAAAACTCTAATCTATGACTCTAACTAAAACTCTAAACTAATAAATTAACTAAATCTAAAACTAAACTAGAACTAAACTAAATATCTAAACTAAATTTAAAATAAATTAAAATCTAAACTAAAACTAAACCTTAAACTAAAACTGAACACTAATCTAAACTAAACTGATAAATTAAAACTCTAACTAAAAATATAAATTATAACACTAAACTAAAGCTAAACTAGAACTAAAATAAATAAACTTAAAGTAAACTAAAATCTAAACTAAAAATCTAAAAGAAAACTAAACATTAAACTAAAACTAAACTAGAACTAAACTAAAAATCTAAACTAAACATTAAACTAAAACTAAACTAGAACTAAACTAAAAATCTAAACTAAACTAAAACTAAACTAAACTACTAAACTAACTAAAAATTAAAACTCTAACTAAAAATATAAATTATAACACTGAACTAAAACTAAACTAGAACTAAACTAAAAATCTAAACTAAACTAAAACTAAACTAAACGAACTAAAAATCTAAACTAAAACTCTAACAAAAACTCTAGCTAAACAAAAACTCTAAACTAAAACTAAACTAGCTAAGATCCAACTACTAAACTAACTAAGATCTAAACTACTAAACTAACAAAAAATTCTACACTAAAAATAAACATTAATCTAAAACTAAACTAAATTAAACTGAGAATCTAACTAAAACTCTAAAATAAAACTAAACGTGAACTAAAACTAAACTTAACTACTAAACTAAAACTAAACTCTAAACTTTTAAACTAACTAAAATTCTAAACTAAAACTGAACACTAAACTAAAACTAAACTAGAACTAAACTAAACGAACTAAAATTCTAAACTATAACTCTAACTAAAACTCTAGCTAAACTAAAATTCTAAACTAAAACTAAACTAACTAATACTAAACTAAAAAACTAAACTACTAAACTAACTAAAAATTTAAACTGTCTAACTAACTAAAACTAAACTCTAAACTCTAAACTACTAAACTAACTAAACATCTAAACTAAACTAAAACTAAACTAAACGAACTAAAAATCTAAACTAGAACTCTGACAAAAACTCTAGCTAAACAAAAACTCTAAACTAAAACTAAACTAGCTAAGACTAAACTAGAAATAAATTAAACTGAAAATCTAACTAAAAATCTAAACTAAAACTAAACATTAAACTAAAACTAAACTAAACTGCTAAATTAAAACTCTAACTAAAAATATAAATTATAACACTAAACTAAAACTAAACTAGAACTAAACTAAAAATCTAAACTAAACTAAAACTAAACTACTAAACTAACTAAAAAAATTTAAACTGTCTAACTAACTAAAACTAAACTAGAACTAAACTAAAAATCTAAACTAAACTAAAACTAAACTACTAAACTAACTAAAAATTTAAACTGTCTAACTATTTAAAACTAAACTCTAAACTACTAAACTAACTAAACATCTAAACTAAACTAAAACTAAACTAAACGAACTAAAAAAGTAAACTAAAACTCTAACAAGAACTCTAGCTAAACAAAAACTCTAAACTAAAACTAAACTAGCTAAGACTAAACTAGAAATAAAGGGAATAAATAAACTTAAAATAAACTAAAAATCTAAACTACTAAACTAAACTGCTAAATTAAAACTCTAACTAAAACTCTAAGCTCGTAGCTAACTAAACTAAACTAAAAATAAATGTAATAAATAAACTTAAAAAAACTAAAATCTAAAATAAAACTAAACATTAAACTAAACAAAAAATTCTACACTAAAAATAAACATTAATCTAAAACTAAACTAAATTAAACTGAGAATCTAACTAAAACTCTAAAATAAAACTAAACGTAAACTAAAACTAAACTTAACTACTAAACTAAAACTAAACTCTAAACTTTTAAGCTAACTAAAATTATAAACTAAAACTGAACACTAAACTAAAACTAAACTAGAACTAAACTAAACGAACTAAACATCTAAACTAAACTAAAACTCTAGATAAACTAAAATTATAAACTAAAACTAAACTAACTAATACTAAACTAAAAACTAAAATAATAAACTAACTAAAAATTTAAACTTTCTAACTAACTAAAACTAAACTCTAAACTACTAAACTAACTAAACATCTAAACTAAACTAAAACTAAACTAAACGAACTAAAAATCTAAACTAGAACTCTGACAAAAACTCTAGCTAAACAAAAACTCTAAACTAAAACTAAACTAGCTAAGACTAAACTAGAAATAAATTAAAATTAAAATCTAACTAAAAATATAAAATAATAAACATTAAACTAAAACTAAACTAAAAATAAACTAAACTGCTAAATTCAAACTATAGATAAAAATATAAATTATAACACTAAACTAAAAATAAAATATAAATAAACTAAAAATATAAACTAAACTAAAACTAAACTACTAAACTAACTAAAAATTTAAACTGTCTAACTAACTAAAACTAAACTAGAACTAAACTAAAAATCTAAAATAAAACTAAACGTAAACTAAAACTAAACTCTAAACTTTTAAGCTAACTAAAATTCTAAACTAAAACTGAACACTAAACTAAAACTAAACTATAACTAAACTAAACTAACTAAAAATCTAAAATATATATATAACTAAAACTCTATCTAAACTAAAATTCTAAACTAAAACTAAACTAACTAATACTAAACTAAAAAACTAAACTACTAAACTAACTAAAAATTTAAACTGTCTAACTAACTAAAACTAAACTCTAAACTACTAAACTAACTAAACATCTAAACTAAACTAAAACTAAACTAAACGAACTAAAAATCTAAACTAAAACTCTAACAAAAACTCTAGCTAAACAAAAACTCTAAACTAAAACTAAACTAGATAAGACTAAACTAGAAATAAATTAAACTGAAAATCTAACTAGAAATCTAAAATAAAACTAAACATTAAACTAAAACTAAACTAAAACTAAACTAAACTGATAAATTCAAACTCTAACTAAAAATATAAATTATAACACTAAACTAAAACTAAACTAGAACTGAACTAAAAATCTAAACTAAACTAAAACTAAACTACTAAACTAACTAAAAATTTAAACTGTCTAACTAACTAAAACTAAACTAGAACTAAACTAAAACTAAACTAAAACTAAACTACTAAACTAACTAAAAATTTAAACTAAACTAAAACTAAACTCTAAACTACTAAACTAACAAAAAATCTAAACTAAACTAAAACTAAACTAAAACTAAACTAAACGAACTAAAAATCTAAACTAGAACTCTGACAAAAACTCTTGCTAAACAAAAACTCTAAACTAAAACTAAACTAGCTAAGACTAAACTACTAAACTAACTAAAAATTTAAACTGTCTAACTAACTAAAATTCTAAACTAAAACTAAACTCGAAATAAATTAAACTGAAAATCTAAACTAAACTAAAACTAAACTACTAAATTAACTAAAAATCAAAACTAACTAAAAATATAAACTAAACTAAAACTAAACTAAACTAGAACTCTAACAAAAACTCTAAGCTATGACTCTAACTAAAACTCTAAACTACTAACTAAACTAAAACTAGAACTAAACTAAAAATCTAAACTAAACTTAAAATAAACTAAAATCTAAACTAAAACTAAACATTAAACTATGACTTTAATCTAAAACTCTAAAATCTTAGCTAAATTAAAACTCTAACTAAAACTCTTTATTAAAACTCTAGCTAAACAAAAACTCTAAACTAAACACTAATCTAAAACTAAAATAAATAAACTTAAAATAAACTAAAATCTAAACTAAAACTCTAAAATAAAATTAAACATTAAACTAAACTAAAATAAAGGTATTAAAAAAAAAACTTAAAATAAACTAAAAATCTAAACTAAATAGGTAATAAAATAATAAACCAAAAATCTAAACTAACCCAACCTGCAATCCTCTTTTTCTAATATCTCCGTCCCCCCCCTGATTGACTTAGAAGGAGATGTAAGCAAGCCCTCTGATTGGCTGAGAAGGGGGATGTAACCGACTCGCTGATTGGCTAAGAAGTGGGATCTAGCTGTTTCCCGGGAACTCGTAACATTTGGCTCGGAAACAATAACAAGTACTATTTCCGGATCATAACATCTGCCTCGAATAACAATAACAAATACTATTTTCGGATCATAACATCTGGCTCAAATAACAACAACAAATTCTATTTCCGGATCATAACATCTGCCTCAAACAGGAAGGAAATGTCATTAACTTTGTTTCGAACGACAACATCATTTGGCTCGAATAACAACAACAAATTGGATCATAACATCTGCCTCGAACAGGAAGGAAGCGTCATTCACTTTGATTCGAACAACAACATCATTTGGCTCGAATAACAACAACAAATACTATTTCCGGATCATAACATCTGCCTCGAACTGGAAGGAAGTGTCATTAACTTTGCTTCGAACGACAACAACATTGACCCCATTAACCACGTGTTCTCTCTAATGACTCTGTTCAAAACGATAACAACATTGACCTTGGCATTTGCATAGAGCAACAACAAGAAGGAAGTGTCATTGACCTGCCCCCATTAGACTCAATAATCCATAAAAATATCAAATAATCAACACACATAACCATCCATGAAAACAGACATAAATGTGACAAACTTCCTGTTTTTTTCATTCTCACTGACAAAGTCCATAAAACCATCCATAAATGTGACAAAATTCCTGTTTTTTCATTCTCACTGACAAAGTCCATAAAACCATCCATAAATGTGACAAAATTCCTGTTTTTCAAATTCTCACTGACAAAGTCCATAAACCACGTGGTTCTATGCCCATATAAGGTGTTCTGATCGGAGCTCATGAGACATCTCTACTCACTAAATTGTTTAATATTTTTAAAAAAAGTTTCTTATTGTTCAAATTAAACGAACCTTGTGTTTCAGGATTCGTTCTCAAAGAATTAGGACAAAATTCATACTTTAGCTTAAAGAACGAGCTGTTGAGGAGGGGACAACCCCCCTCATATACGTTATAATTTTTGTTCGTTTTAAGTTTTAATGTTGCTCCCTACTTTCAGTTGACGAAACCTTTTTTTTTAATTTCTGAAAGTTTTTGAAATAATGCCAGGAAATCTGGCTCCACCTCCACGGAAAAATCCCTCCTCCCGACGGATATATCCTCTAGACAATTCAATTCTGGTGAAATGTACAATTACCCTTAACATATCCACGCTTAAAATTGAGTCGGCAAAGAGAAAGAAAGACACGAGAAGAATAATGTATAGGAATTCTGGAAAATTTCCCCAGTATAAAATTTATCCTTAAAAATTAACCCCCTGGAATTTCCCTCCTCATGGAAAATTCTCCCCGTAGAAAGTCCCCCCAGCGAGAAATTTATCCCCCCTCACTCGAAAAAAATGCATACTTCCCAATAACAAATATTATACATGAACAATGGGCAAATTTTTTAACTTAAAGACCTTTTCGGCTGCGGGAGATGGTGATATCTCCAAAGACATAGTCTTTCGAACTTTCAACTATGCTGAACAAAATGGTTATCTCAGAATTCCTTATAGGAATTCTAGAAAATTTCCCCAGTATAAAATTTTTCCTGAAAAATTCACCCCCTGGAAAATTCCCTCCGCATGGAAAACTTTCCCCGTAGAAAATCTCCCCCCCCCCCTCAGCGAGAAAGTTCTCCTCCTTCACCCAAAAAAATATGCATACTTCCCAGTAACAAATACTATGCATGAACAGTGGGCAAATTTTTTAACTTAATGACCTTTTTGTAGGGGCTGTGGGAGATCCTTTTATCTCCAAAGGCATAGGTATTCGGCCTTTCAACTATGCTAAACAAAATAGCTTCTCAAAATTTTAATCGGACGACTCTGAGAAAAAAGGGCCGTGGGAGGGGACCTAGTTGCCCTCCAATGTTTTCGGTCGCTTTAAAAGTCACTAGAACTTTTAATTTTTGTTTGAATGAGCCCCCTCCCAATATTCTAGCACCACTGGATCGATGCGATCACCCCTAAAAAAAAACAACAAATAAACACGCATCCGTGATCTTTCTTCTGGTAAAAAAAAATACAAAATTTCCAATTTTTTTTCAGATAGGAGTTAGAAACCTCTAAAACAGGGTTCTAGGATACGCTGAATCTGATGGTGTGATTTTCATTAAGATTATTTTACTTTTAGGGGGTGTTTCCCCCCTTTTTCCAAAAATCTGGCACATTTTCTCAGGCTCAGCCTTTGAGGGGTAAAACTAAACTTAGTGAAACTTCTATATTTGGAAACAGCATAATAGTCCAATTCTTTTGATATGTTTATACGCATCGTCATTCCATTTTTTAGAGTTTCGGTTACTATTGAGCCAGGTCAATCCTTACTTAAAGTTCGTTACCACAAACTGTTTGAAATCCTTCTGCAAGAAGCTAGAAAAATGGGTACTTGATAGTTTTTAATCCGATAAGTAGCTAGCTTATTAAAGAGTCGACAACAGGGGGCTATGTGGCATAATGGCCAGATTTTATCCTCTCTCCAATTGTTTGCAGCGTGCTCTAGGGGTCTCAGCTGGGACCAATTCTTTTCTGAACATTTGATTCGTGATACCTCCCAAGTAACCAAGGTTTATTTTTTGCACTTACGTTGGGCCAAATGAGGAACACGTTTGGTCGTTGTGGCACCATGGCCCCACTTTGACTAAAAGTAACACGCTCAAGGGAATTCAAAAGCAAACGGACAAAATTATTTTACTAGGCCAGTATGTTTCTTATGAAGACAGTTTCAGGTTATTATTTCTACTGGCCCTTAAAGAAAGAAGGCATGACCTGATGATGAAATGTGTCTTCAAATGTCTGCTTTCGAAAACTCACGAAATATTTTCCTGGATTATATGTCAGATTTGCGACTCAAGTCCTCGTTTACCTGGTCGACCAGCTTGCGTAAGTGTATTTAGGTCGACTTTGTCGACCAGGATGGTTTACATGATAGGTCGGTTGATCTTTAAAAGCTGAGCCTGTCACCTGTTAACCGGACTAATCGATACATATTTTAATTTGTACCTTACTTTGTGGCACAACTTTAGCGCCTGAGTTTGTTTTAAGTGTATTGTAGATAAGTGTATTAATATGTAGTTGATAATCCGATGCTAGTGTGTTATATATTTAATTATGGAGGGTAGGGGAGTTCTCTATTTTCAAGATATAGATTTTTGAAGCAAGTGACTGAAATTGAATCGCTTGCCTTCATCTATAATTTTGTAGTAAAGAGAAATAAACAGAGAATACATAGAAAGGGATTTGCGGTTTTAAACTAACAGGTTGTTCTGAGAAATTAGGTGAGAAAAACATGTGTTGGACACTATGATAAATGAATGGCTGGACTTCCAATGGCTGGACTGTTCCGGTGCCTCGTACACGCGATTATTTTAGATATGATTTCAATTAGAGGTGATCAAACAATACATCTTCATCATGGTAGATCTTCCCCTCTTTAAATGAGGTACGGAGTATGTCAAACACGCCTAGTACATAAAGACCTGGTGGAAAATTCTTAGGATTACAGTAACACATCTTTGGAAGCAGTGCCAGTTGTGACTTTAATTTTGGGCTGCGCGATATACTCACTATTTATTTTTAATTCTTAGATTTATTGTCTCGATTGGAGTGCATCATCTGAAAATCATGTTATGACGGCATCCATGGATGCATCTGCTAAAATTTTTAACATTAACAACCCACGACAGTATGAGAAGATGATTGAAACGGGTGCACCAGTTTGGAAAGCTAGATACACTGTGAGTTGTTTTCTTTCTAACCTAGATGCCCCCGGAGTTTTAGAAGAGGACATTTTTTTTTTTCTAGAATGTCACACCGCAAATATAAGCTGAATGATTACTTTCAAGTATTGTCCCATACTTCCTTAACTTGGCTGCCAAAATTATAAATCACCGTTGCATAAGTTGCCAGTATACCCTCAGAATATGTTCCTAAAGTTTAAATACTTGTATCAGTGCCCAAAGGTCCAGTCTCATCTGCCCAGAAGTTGGTCCCATTCTCCCAACAGTAATGTGCATTGCAGGTTAAGAACTGCTTTGAAATCTTATATATAAATACGCTAATGTGTTTATCTGTTTTTGAGTGTTTCATTTTCTGGATTCTTCTCTGCTTTACAGTCATCTGAACGTAAAACCTACTTTTAGGGCCGTCTACATTTTTCCTATAGTTCGTGCCTCTAAAGATCACGTAATTTACAGATTGAATTATGTTTTCAGTGAAACTTCAAATTGATTTTAGTTAATTCTGAAGTTTGATAAAAAATATAGCTGTAAAACTATGGTTTCATATATTTCTTGTTTCTTTTTATTTTTTAATATCTTTGTAAATATTTTCATTTTTTTAAGGCTCGACAAAATAGGCTTGTGACATTAATCTCACATTAATAATCGGTTTAGTATCTTCTTGAGTGTAATATTTGATATAAGTTAACTTTCTTGGTATGACTAGCACCAATAAGTCTTCAAAAGATAAAATACTTGTATATTTTTACTTTGGATACATTCTTTAATCTAGATTTTGTCTTTTTTCTAACTATCGCTATTTTCTGTTTGATTAGATTGTTTGCCTGTTAAATTGCTTTTTTTCAGCTAAATCAAACATAGGAACTAGTGTCTTCTTTTTTTATATTAATTAAAAACTTTTTGCACAAAATATGTTTTTGAAAGAAAAGTAAAGAACTTCATTTTCCCAAAATGAGCAAAAATAAAATCAAATGCTCTACCAAGGGTAAAACTGCCACAAATCAGCATCGATAAATAAATAAAATCCAAAACGAACAGAAAATACAATAAATAACAGAGTCAAACTTATATAGACGGAGTTTGTTCTTCCAACAATTTTGTAGATAATTTAACGGTTAATGCCTCTCACGGTCCATGATTTTGTTATTAAGTCTGTAAGCAAATTTATCTCCAAAACAATTGAGATTTTTTTTTGCAAGTTAATTCAGCTTTTTTTTTTTACTTAACAAGGGTTTTATTTACATTTATCCATCAAATATATGGACACTAGAAGCAAGCTTGTTTAGGCTAAACATCCTTGAAAAAAAACAATACCTAATAATTATGTTGCTATCAACCCACAGAAAAAAAACGAGACAAAGAAAAAATAGAGGGGAAAAAAGAAATAAAGAAAATAGTTTGGCTCAGCCTCTCCCAATTTTGCGTGACACCTCGAAAAACTCTCTTAAAACAAAAGATTAAAACAAACATTGTGAGAAGTCACACGAAAAAATCGCTAAGATGTAACATACCGCATTGCAGGGATTTTAATCTACACTTATAACGATCAATACTTTTTTCTGTTAACTTATATTGTAAAGTATTATTGGTACTTGTCTAGAATCCAGAAACCACGTGAGAAGTGAAGTTTCGTTAATGCTAATGAAATAAAACCAATAGGATGAAAATATCATAGTTTAGAAACATATTTGGGCTATATATTTGCACAATAGGGGGGGTTGGGGGTAAAGTATAGCATATATTAAATATGTTACCTAACGTAACCTAACCTAACCTAGGTACCTTTTTTTTTGCCCCTTTAAACCCAAAAAACAAAAGTTTAAATCTTTGTCACGGAGTGAGCAATACCTTACAAGTCAGCGGAATCCTGTTTTTCATTAAGCATTTCGATGTGGTCTTTCTCGCGTGGTTTCTGGATTCTAGACAAGTACCGTATTATTTGACCCTAGCCCGACAAGACGAATAGAGTAAAACGATCATGGAGGTACAGCATGAAGATGTTTTTTCGATGCTCTTTGGGTTGTATTCGTGGAGATTACTAACAGTTACGAACATTTGACATTAATCTGTGCTGATATTTGAATAAAAATCTCGCTGAGTAAAACTGAATTGCATTTATATAAAATAGGGAGGGTTTGTTTATTCATTAAATCAACAATCCATTTAGATCTGGTGAATGATTTTGATCATCTGTATATTGAAATAATGTTTGAGTTTTTGGCAGCTAATATAGATGTGAAAGGTCTGAAAATATTGTGTTGTATATTTTACTGGCCTCCAAGTTCACCTGTTTTTGAAATTGGTGGAAAAACTTAATGTTTTTATGATTATTGCTTCGAAAAAATACCCAATGCTGTTATCATGGGTGATTTTAATATTGTTTTATATAAGTCTAATAATTCGAATGGTAACCTTCCCTGAATCTCTTCTGATGCGGCTGACTTGTTATCTCTTTCTGTCATTGATAATTTGTTTACCAGAACTAAAGTCTAGTGATGTGGTTATTGAATATTTTTCTGACCATTTAATGCTTGTGACTGACCTTCACTTGATTACAGGACTTACTAAGCCTATGAAAAGGAAAATAAGAGTGACTGGTAAAAATTCATTAAGTAGGCTTAAAGTATTTCTTTCTTCGAATGATTTTACTCCTTATTTATAGGCTTCTGACCCTGATTTTGCTGCTGAATTTTTTGCTGACGAATTTAAACGTTGTCTTGATGACGCTTGTCCTTTACGCCAGATATGAAGAAAAAGTACTCTGATACAGATTAAGCCTTGGATGTCTTCTGGACTGTTGGTATCAATAAGAAATAAGAATATATTATATAAATCATATCTGAATTATCCATCTGAAGTTAAAATAACTGAACTCCGCAGAAAAAAAAAAATCTAACAATACTTGGCTGAAGCATTTGTTGGCACCGAAAGGTCTCCCAAGAAGACATGGGACATATGTGCTTAGGAAAGCAGAGGATCCATGACCTTCCTAATGAATTAATAGCTGAAAATGGAATCAGAATAGCTACAGGGAAAGTGGAAGTTATCAATGCATTAAACGCCTCCTTTGCAAAAATCGGTAAAGAAACTGCGTCAACAGCTAAAACCGATCCAGCCTGTCAACTGGATACAAAGCTTTAAAAGAATGGATCTTCGGAAGGGACTGTCGGGTCCTACTAGTATGATCAAGTTTGAAGCACTAAATATTCTAAAGTCTCTATCCCATGTGTTCAGCGTCTGCTTTAAAACCGGAAAACTCCTTCTTGTTTTAAGTCTACGAATTATCCCGTTGCATAAAAGAGGAGATCCGAAGAACCCAACTAACTATCGGCCTATTTCTATCCTGTCTGCATTTGGGAAGTTGCTTGAAAAGTGCCTATATAACCCTATAGTTAGATTTCTAATGAAAATCAAATTTTTGGCCCGATGCAATTTGGGTTCTGGAAGTTCCACTCTACTGAGCCTGCTGGTACGGCCATAACTTAGTTTTTTCATATAGCCTTCGAGATAGGTGATATTCCTGCTACGATTTTTATAGACACTAAAAAGGCAATCGATACGATTTCTAATGAGATATTGCACGCTAAACTAGATAACTGCGGTTATCTAGTTAATCACCTGGTAATGTCATACCTAAGAAACTGAAATCAGTATGTTGACGGAGACAATACTTCTTCTGTAGCAACACCTTCATCTCAGTCAGTTGGAGTCCCTAAAGATTCTATTGTGGGTCCTCTGCTATATCTTATTTGTGTGAACGATATCACGTAATAGTGTCAAAGATATTGGCCTTAACATATTATTCGTTGATGACACAGCATGCGATATTAGCAACCCCGACTTTAGATCTTTGAAGCTCAGGTTGAAATCAGTACTGAGGAGGCTTATTTTATGGTTTTCAATGAATAAATTGTCTATTAATTTTGCTAAAACAAAATTCATCGTCTTCTCTCGTACTGGCAGAATACACACGAGTTGACTGTGGGTCATTGTTTTGATAGAATCGCGAAACGTTTTTTTAGTAGATATTAAAGAACTTGAACATTACTTTTCCTCTTCCAAGCTATCTTGGGAAGATCCTCGATATTGTCTGGACACAAAAAAGCCGAAGTATCAAAAGCCATAGGTAAAAACTGAGCAAAGGGCTCTTCCTTAGAGCAAGGATTTGCTTAATCTGCCATATTTTTTCCAATAGTTGTGGATTAGTCATAAAACTAATCAGAAGTTCCTTTTGGCGATGAGGAAGAATCTGGGATGGTAAAATTCTAGGTTGTATAGATTACTAATTGATTATTTTTATGGTCATTGCAGGATTTTCTTCCAAGTTCTTAAGCTATTCTCTAATATTCTAATTTAGCTTTTCTAAGTAGCTTATTGAATTTAGTATTATTTTTTCTGTTTGCAGCTATCGATTCCTTAGAAATCTATCGCTTAACTAGTTTTTCGGTTACAACTGACTGCCGCAACACTTTACTACTTATTTTGAATATTTAATTAACTCTAAAATACCAGAAGCGAAATTCACAATCGCATTAAACTCACTATCTTCATTCAAATTTAGGCCTTTCTAATTCATTTTTGAATTGAACCAAAGCTTCTTCATCAATGTCGAATCGATCAGTTGGTTCTCTATGAGCTTTATGTTTGGTTCGCGAAAATTGTTCACACACAGCACAACGCCAAAGTGATCAGAGGCATCGTTAATGACCACTTAATCTGCATCATTCTTGATGCAAAAATAAATATTATCAATTAACAACTGAGCACTAGCAGTAATCCGAGTACAAATATTCACCACAGGAGATACACATTACTAAGACATCAAATTTAGAAATATAGAAACTTAAGGATTTGAATTGTCTCCATCAACGTTCAGATTAAAGTCACTACACACGAACAGATATTTGTCATCAAACTAATCCAGTTGCTTTTTTGATAGCTTTAGGGAATCCTTAATAGAAATTGAGAGTGGGCGATGAACTACGACCACAACAAATTCCTGTCCTGATTTATGATTCCAATACTATACTTTTAAATAAAATTTCTTTGCTAACATGGTTATCATACTCACCTTAATACTTATACTATTCCTAGCGTAAACAGCAAGGCCTAAATCAAACCTAGTAACTTGTTTTACGTTCAATCGTCTAGACTAAATTTTGTATTACAGAAGTAATAAAATAAAAGAAAGGAATCTTGAATACTAATCATTTAAAAACTGTCAACATTTTCAGCCCTTTTCTGATTCAGTGGTAACTCTAAGCATACATCAGATGAAGCGAGGCGAAACAAAAATGGATCTTTGGTCAGTCTCAGATTTAAAGCAGCCTGTCCATTCGTTTATTGGACTTAACGATTCGGTCTATGATTTTGCTGTTGGTAAAATTCCTGGAAAAGGTTTGTTGTTTGCTTACATGAATCCTTATGCGAGGGTTCTCTAAAGTTGTTCATTTATTACATGTTGCTAAAAAAATGGTGATGGAATATTAAGAAAAGCTTAACGAACAAAAATGCTTCTGACTGTTTTTTGCTGTATTTACACCAGCACAAAGAAGTAATCAAAGGTTAGAACTTTATACCTGATAATATTTTTGACTCATCCCCCTTAAATTAAAACATTTAAGGGGATTTTGACTCCCCCCCCCCTAAAAAAACAGCATCCTAGTGAAGAAAATTAGTTTATATATTGGCTTGCTATGCCCTGTTTATAAGAAAGGATAATTGTAATACATTGCTGGATAATGTAATACATTATCAAGCAATACATTGCTTAGTCCAAAATAAGAAATCCTATGCAAGAAGATAAACTAAATTAAGTCTGTCTTAAAAAATAGGAAAATGTATTGTCTCACAGACCTGAAAACATTGCGGCTATTTTATGGTGATTAAATAAAAGAAAGAACAATTTTTTTTAAGCACAGTAAAGAGCAAAGCTATGTCTTGAGCAGGAAAAAAACAACAGAAATTATAATGAACAATGAATTAAAAGTTAAGAGAAACAGATATTAGACAACGTACCAAAAATAGACTTAATAAAAACATGTAACCAATAAAGAACTTGTAATGTACCAAAAATAAAACTGATATTCAACTCAAACTCAGAACGAACAAAAATTACTAGATAAATGACTTGGGAAGTCGCCCTCCTTGTGCCCCAATTATAGTTTAAAAACAGATGTTACAGTTAAAAGAAACATATATTAAAGTTAAAAGAAACAGATATTAGACTTAAATCAAAAACCAAACCACTAATGAACTTATAATATACCAAAAATAAAACTGATATTCAACTCAAACTCAAAACGAACAAAAACTACTAGACATAAGACATGGGAAGTCGTCCTCCTTGTGCCCCAATTACAATTTAAAAAACAGATATTACAGTTAAAAGGAACATATATTAAAGTTAAAAAAAACAGACATTAGACTTAATAAAAAAACCAAATCAAGACGTAAATTATAATTTATCAAATTTAACACTGATATTAAAATAAAACTCCACCCTAACAGAAAATGTCTAGATATTTAAACAGGAAAGGCGTCCCCCTCGCACCTCAATTGTAGCACGAGTGTCATTCGTGCTTTACCTTCCTTTAGCCAATTCTACAAGTGCAAATCAAAATTTCACAATTTTACCATATATTCCTAGACTTGGGGATAAGCTTAGAAAACATTTTCAGAAACAAAATCTCTCCTTACCCTTCAAAAATTAAATAAATGTTGAACGCTTTTTAATTCTGGGAAAGATAAACCCAACCTATATCTGGGAGCGGGGTTTACAGAGTCCCGTTTTTCTGTGGGAAGTTCTCTATTGGCAGGATCCACCAGTAGTGGGAAGAGAGACTACACGAACATAAGCTTTCGATGAATAAATATCTAAAGTCTAGAAATAAAAACGATGGCCTGGAATCTGCTTTGACTCTTCACCTTTTTGAACATCCAGATCATTCAATTCTCTTTGACGAGACAACTTTAGTTTCAACCCTGTATGTTTTGCTGCAGTCTTTTAGGGAGGCAGTGGAAATTTAAAAAAAAGAGTAATTGAAATCATAAAAAACTAGCAATAAATAGAGATACTGGGGATATATCTATAAACACAATTTACGATCTTTTAATACAGAGAACTAAATAATATTCGTTCTCATTTAAACCAAGTTCAACTGACTGTATTAATAAACATCAGGCTATTAGACAGGATGTGTCGATCGCTATGTATAGACTTATTTCCTAATATTATTTGAATAGCTTTTCATTTGTTCTTCTTTGTTTAAGTGTTTCCTCTCTGTTGCCGTAATTAGCTTCAAAATGATTGATCCGTGCTTTTTTTTCTTTTTTTTCTGTGTCTGTGCGTGTGTTTTCTCGGTACGAGCACAGAGGACGGCTTGGCAGAGATCCTTCTGGAAACATCTGATATTCCTCATTTCCCATTATTTCTTAGTTTTTTTATTTTTCTATTTGTTTTTATCAGACGTGATGTATGGCCAGTGTGATCTTGAAATGTATTCTCTAAGTTGAGAAAAGTTTAAAAGAATAGGAAGATAAGTCTGCAGATAGGATCAGAATTTTGGAAGCTATAGTGATGAAAGTGGTCAAATATGGTTCTGAAATATTTGTGCTTCAAAAGTTGGAGGAGGATTTGTTAGATGTTTTCCAGGGGTATTGCCTACATATATATTTGGGTACCTATTTGATAGACAGTATTTCAAGCAGTAAGCCAAACGAAAAATGTAGTTATATACTGCTTTTCAGGGCTATACTGAGAGAAAGATCCAAATAGCTACTACACGTTTTGCCGATGAAGGGTGATAGATTGCCAAAGATCATAATTTCGGCCATCGATCTAGGGCCAAAAAAGGAAAAATTGGCCCATCTAGGGCAGATTGTCCCCGAATGGGTAGGAAGAGGTTATAAAAAAGAGTTTAAAGGGATCTGGAACTTCTTGGGAGGGTGTAAAGATAGGGTTTGGATAGATTGAGACGGAGGAGAAGCGTGCGTAGCTGTGTTGGTCTCAGGCGACTTGGCGCTGTACTGTTAGTAGTATTAGTATTAATGCTCTTGCAAGGAGTTATACTTCCAAGGTTACAACATGTAAATGAAGTTTTGGACTATTGTTCCAGTATGAAAATTAACTCATGAAAACATGTTTCCAATTTTCTGTGCACGCACTTCGTTCTTATATCTGAGTTTTAGGTAATATGGAAATAATCGTTGCGCTATTATTTCGGCCGTTAAATAACTCGTGGCTTGGCTTCTCTTGGTTGGAGCCAAAATACACTCAAATTCTCTACCAGTTTGTCTTTTGTAAGAGTTTGATGAGTAATAAACAAAATTCCTTATTTTTTCCAAATTATTATAAAGTAGGGCAAAAGACCGATTTCATTTTTATTTTATTTGTATTATGTTGTAACCTTGAAGGTAGACTCTTTATTATGAGGTTTGCACATGTCTTCAGTCTACAAGAAGTGTTTAGTTTTAGTCTTTGCCATTTAAAACAAATTTCCATATTTAACTTCAGCCTAAGTAATTTCAACTCCAAGAGGGGAATTTTAGTGTCTGCTCTTGAAACTGGACTCATTTTCATGTAAATTGCTTTCAAATTAACTTTCTTTTTTTTACCTACAGTAGGTCAGCTCTAAATCGGCTAATGTTGTGATTAAATACTACGCTGTTGTTTGTTTTCTTTCAGGGGTTCGAGATCATCAGATCATTTGTCTTTGCAAGGATCAAACGCTTAAAACATGGGTTATTGACAATCAAGTGAAAGCAGTAAGTAAAATAAATTTATACATTCACAGCGACCATGACTTGTTTTGGCTTATTTTGTTCTTTCGTTCTATTTGCCTTGTATTCTAGCAACTAGAATCTAGGGCAGTCACCAAAGTTTAGTTTCTGTCAGTGCCTTTGTAGGGCTGCATTTTTTAAAGTATTTTCCTCTACCTTTCTGGCTTTTTTCAGTTAAGGCATAAACAGAGATATTATGAATCATAGATAGTCAAATTGCCTCGAGTTGGATATATTAGAAAAAAGTAACGGTAGAAAATATTATATCATATATACTATTGTAAAGTAAATAATATAGCTTTTGTAATAAGCTGTACTTTTCAGCCTCTTATTATATAAAGCCAGATAATATTAGTAGCAAAGTATTATCAACCTATTTATTAATTTCTTAGGAATCACTATTTTGTCCTTTTCCTTCTTCTGCGTTGTTTCTGTCCCTAGATTCATTCTCTTTGACTTTTTTCACTCTTATCGCGAGGCAAAATTTTTTATGTGTATCTCCATTTAACATTTCGCACAAATTCAGAATTCCAATCTGCCAATTCACATGTCAGGGCTTTTTTTTCTCACAATCTAGTTTGACTTGAGCTTTGATTTGGTTTGTTTTAATTTTTACTCTTTTTTTGCAGTTCTTTAAGTTTTAGAAACCTAAGTAGAAACTCAAATCAGTCGAAACTCGATCTTTGGGACTCGAACAATGGGACTTTGAATTTGTGTTTCTATATATACAGGCCCGTACCCAGGGGGTGGGATCTATGGGGGTAAAGCCCCCCCCCCTCCAGTGGTTTTGGTTGAAACTATTTTGATAAATAGAACTGAAAAATTGGTATTTTGATAAATTTGACTATCTACGTTAAATTTTTATTATTGATAAATATTGAAAAAAAAATTAGCAATTTGCTGTTTTTAAAATGATTATTTGAGTAATTATTGCGGCTTTAATTTTTTGGGGCTTGAAAGTTCTGTATACAAATCAGCAAGCCCTCTCCCTCCCTTCCAAAAATATTAAAAGTTATAATTTTGCTTTTGATTATGTCTGCATATGGTTCTGTATTGATTATGTATGGGATTATGGTTAAGGCCCAATTCAGTGACTCGGCCTAATAGTAACCAAAAACTCTAAAATGCCGAATTTTCATAACAGCAGGTACATCCAAAGAATCGGTTTTTTGTGCTGACTCCAATTATATAAAATTTAGTCTCAGAAAATTTGCCTGATTTTATAAAAAAGGGGGAAACACCATCAAAAGGTTCAGCGATCTTATTAAAAAGTATACACTGTTACATTCAGCATATCAGAGAACCCTACTGTTGAGGTTTCAAGCTCCTATATCCAGAAATGTGGAATTTTGTATTTTTGGCTAGAAGAAAGATCAGGGATACGTGTTTATTTATTTTTAGTTTTCCTCATGGGTGATTGTATCAAACCAATGGTACTAAAAATAAGGAGTGGGCTAATTTGAACGGAAATCGAAAGTTCTCGTGCCCTTTTTAATTGACTAAAAAGATTGGAGGGCAACTAACTTGTCTCCCTCGCCTCTTTTTCCCTAAAGACATCTGATCATAATTTTGAGATAGTCATATGATTCAACATAGCTGAAATGTCTAATAACTGCTTTTAAGAATGACAGGACCCCCATACTCCCTGGCTCTAAATTACACAATTTGCCCATTGTCCATAAATTGTATTTATTATTGGGAAATATACGGAAATACTTTGGAAGGAATTTTCTGTGGGGGGGGGGAGAGAATTTGAACGGGGAGAATTTTCTGTTGTGAGGAAAGTTTCCAAGGAGAATTTTTCAGAAAAATTTGCCCGGGGAGGGGTCCTGGAATAGCCTAGAGCAGAAAGAAGGATTACTTAAATCTAACCGAAAAACTAAAAAGCGAAGAAGCTGATAAAGTTTCAGAGCAAGCTTCTACAAATGCAAAAGTGATGCGGAAGTTTTTAAAGAGATCCCAGACCAGTGGGAAAATGTGCTCATCTGACATTCCGGAAGAGGAGTAGTTAAGGCATAACTATGCAGTATTTGGTTCCGAAGACCCCCAGCTCGAGTAGGATTGTGCTACTTGTTTAAACGAAAAACTCGAAGCCTTATTAAAAGTACGAAATTCCTTTGTGATATCTAAATCGGGTGTAGTTAAAATAGTACGCAAATTAAAACCTGGAAAGGCACCTGGTCTCGATGGTATTTGTCTGGATAACCTACTGCATGGCACTGATATTCTGTTTGAACATATCTCTCTTCTGTTCCAGATATGTATCGATTTTGGTATGGTCCCCAGCTTATTTTGTGCTGGTGATCTGTCAAATATCGTAAGAAAAGGAAAAAATAAGTACACAGTATATAGACCAATACCGTTTCTAGCGTTATCAGTAATGTCATCAAGCTACTTCTCCCAGAAATTACGGGGAAGTATAGATTGGATTACCGCTAGTTTGGATTCCGCCGAAGCCTCAGTTGCGCGTTTGTGTAGAGACTTTTAAAGAGAGGCATTGACGAAGCCCAGAGAATGGGGTCCTCCCTTTTTATGTGCAGCGTGGATATCTCAGCTGCATTCGATTTAGTTGTGCAGTCTCATGTGTTCCTGAAATTACTTGTATATGGTGTGAATACTCACATCGTAGTTCTTTTGTTGTTCTGGTACTCGGCTAGTTTTTTGAAAGTTTGACTGACAGGGGATCACCTGAGCAGACTCATTAGACGTGTTCGAGGCCTTCGTCAAGGATCAGTATTAAGTCCTATTCTGTTTAATACCCTAACATCCGGAATAACAGAAATATTGGGGGAAGATTCAGTATCAATCTATGCAACCTCAGTTTATTTTCGTATGCTTATGATGTGATTATTTTAAGGTATAACCTTGCTTCTCTACAAGGTGATTTTGACCGCCTGACAACTGGATAAATGTACCTTTCTGAGAGTCAATGTACTAAAGGCGGAGTTCTTGGAATTTTGTCCCTCGGCAAGCAAGCAGCAAAACAGTGATCTTACATATGTGACGGTTGAATGAACGAAAAACTTCCCTGGAAAATCCAGGAAGTACCTGGGAATAACGTACGGTTATGTTTATAAGAAGTTCTTCTTTAATAATAATTGAGAAAACTATCAACAGCATTCGCTCTAATTACGGCAAGCTTGTCTCTCTGAAATTTAGCTTGAATAGACAGAAAGCAAAGCTTTATGCAGTGGTTGCTCTCCCTCGCCGGCTTTATGTATCGCCCCTATGGGACTGGTTCTCGCAAACTGATAGACTAAAATTTCGGTCTGTATACTGCAAATATCTCAAGTTTTTCCTTCGTTACTGGCTCTACGAGAGAAACACGTTCGTTTTAAGATCTTACTGTATGGTAGACCCAATTGTCATTTTGCCATCCATAGAGCAGAAAAAAGGCGTTTGAAACAATGTTCGAGTTTTTGCCTCTACATCTGATCTATGAGTGTGAATGAAGAAACTATTGTTTAATTTTATTCTGTGGTGCTGAAGTGTTTTTGTTTTTCCTTCTTTTTTTTGGTATTACTCCGCTCTTCTTTTTTTTCTTGTATGAGCGGGCAAAAATAAAATTATTATTTGTTAAACGATCAGATACTAAATAAAAAAATAAGTTTTTTTAACTCAAAGTTAAGAGCAGCATTAAAACTTAAAAATAGAAATTATTGCGTATATGAGGGGGGGCTTCCCCTTCCACAGCCCTTGCTTTTTACGCTAAATCTTACCTTGTGTCACGATTCTTCAAAAAAGACTGCGCAAATTCAAGGGTGGTTGAATTTGAATAAAAAGTATTTTAAAGAAAATTAAGACTTCAGCGTAAAGAGCGGGCAATCCCTCTCTTATACGGAATAATTTCTGGTCATTTTAAGTTTTAGTGCTGCTCCTTACTTTCAGCTGAAAAAAACAGTTTTTTTTTAAATTTAATATGGTACAAGGAAGAACCAAGTTGAAGCAAGAATATAGACGAAAAAAATTCAGAAAAAAATATTAAAAGCTTTTCTTTTCAAATGTTTCTTGATATAGTATTGAGCAAAAAAACACAAGTTTTTTTAACTGAAAGTAAGGAGCAACATTAAGACGCACGTAAATTACTCCTTCCTCAACCCTCACTCGTACGCTAAAGTTTTCTAGTGCTTTAAAAAAGCTTTGTTTCCAATTAAAGGATCCTGTGTTTCAGCTACTGGGCCCATAGAAAAAGTTACCGATTTCAGGTACCTTGGGACCACTGCCACATACAGCAGTGGTTCTGAGAAAGAGCTTAGAACTCGTATAGCCTTGGTATTGGTAAGCTTAGAATTCCAGTGACTTAAGCCGTCCTGGAGGTCTACTAAATATTCGCTCCAACTGAAACTACGGTTGTTCCGTTTCAGTCCTTTCGGTCCAACATGTGCAATTGAATACCTAAAATTTTAAGCTGAGCAGGGAAAACGTCTCGCTACGTATGAAAACAACTATCTATGAAAATGTTAAATATTAGCTAGACAGAGAAAATAACCAACATGGAAATTTGCCAAGAAACAAATCAGACAGACATTTCTAATGTACTCAAGCAACGAAGATGGGGGCACCTAGGCCTTGTAATTCGCGTGCCAGCATCCAGATTGTCGAACATGATTCTCCAGTGGCAATTTGAGGATACACGAAACGACATGAAGGCTGAAAAATATACTTTGAAGCGTAATCCCAGAGTGAGACTTCGCTTTTTGTTTTTGTTGTTATAAATCTTTACCTGCATCATAAAATCTTCGTGTTATAACTTTGAATGGGTAGCAACCGCTTGAATTATTACAAAGCTAATAGAAAAGAAATATAATAAAAAGTAGCCAAAGAGCCTTTCGGAGGACAGAAATAATAAGGAAGAAATTTGTAGCTTGTACTCTTGTGAGAGAAAAAACATTAATCCCTTGCACCAAACACAGAATTTCAAGTCCCCTCACACCCCTTCCCCCTCCCAAAAACAACTATCCCTTAGTGTTTCTGATCAATCTTCCAGTTGATATAAATCACCATATACTTTGGAAATGTCGCCTTTTCTTGAAAGCTACTGACTGTGTAAAATCTTTTTTAAACGTATAAAATACTCGCTTGCCTTCAGGCTTAAAAAAGAAAAACGCATACTTCCTTTGATTATCAGACAAAGAATGACTTAGTACAAAACCTATCCGAAGATATGCGTGACTCAGGTAATAAAATGATCTCCTTGTTTTCAGACCACAGAATTGTGAGTGTTACATTCATCTAAAGTAAGATTTTGTGAGTGTCCAAAGTGTAACAAATGTGTTTTATTGTTTATTGTGAAGTTGTGATTGCATAATAGTAATCAAAAGATTTTAAATACTAGTGACAGTCATTCCCGATCTTGCTATAAGGAATGCAACAAATCATCGGTTTACTAAATGGGAACAATATTGACATAGTCTGTATGGTCGTAGTCTGTCATGGTCTACAGTATGTTATATATATATATATATATATATATATATATATATATATATATATATATATATATATATATATAATATATATATATATATATATATATATATATATATATATATATATATATATATATATATATATATATATATATATATATATATATATATATATATATATATATATATATATATATATATATATATATATATATATATATATATATATATATATATATATATATATATATATGCTGTATCCGTCCATCCTCAGAGCTTTGTTTCATCTTGGACGGCTACTTGTTAAATGATTAAATGGTGTATTGTTTTTTTAAAATAAAGTTCAATTCAATCCAATTCAAAAAAATTGAAAAAATCTGTTTCAAACTATTTGTATATTTTTTCATTTCTCTAGGCTTGTGGATATGAAAATACGGACATTGAAGCTGCTGATGGCGAAGTTGATACAGAACAGCGTAAGTTTCCATTGGTTTTAGTTAGTTTTTATCTAGTCAATTCCACTGTGTAATATTGCGACGTTGTCTTCAGACTCAGAAAACTATCGAATTCAAACTCTAGTGGATATAATATATTATCTATGAAAAGCTTAAGTTGCATACTGAATTTTGTTTTAGGACGCGTATCTTGCCATTATAGCCTCTTGTATGTTCTCTTGTATTTTTGGCCACATATTTTTTGTTAGTGACTTCAGAAACATCGTTTATGGTGTTGGTTTAACTCCATTTGTGAAATATGTATTTGAAGTATTTTGATTTAAAAAATATATATATACTGGGCCCTCCGATCATGCAGACTTAAAACACTTTCAAGTTTCAGGTTTGAACAGGATGGGCTATTATTACTTTTCTACCAAAATATCTACGAAGAGAGTTTTGAAAATGGGTTATTTCCAATATTTGGCAACCTTGCCTCACGAATGATATTATCCCTGGATGCCCGTCTTGGAAAATTTGACTTTTTCTAACAAAATAATTATCTTGAAATTTTAGTTCAATGTCACTTGGTGGGCTGGGGAATACACAGGGATTTTGGGTCTCCCAATAGATTTTGTTACTTAAAAAGGACAGTATGGACCAGAATTTGTGGTTGATTTAGCCTTGTCTCAAATTTCTACAGCCATCTAACTGATTTGATGAGACTGGAGTAAAATACAAAAAGTTAACACATGATAGACATGCCGCTCCTTCCCTTGATGAAGTTTTATCGATTTTTTTAAGGAATTTGTATTAATCTTAAGCTATGTTTTGCAGCAATTGAAATCATGTGTAATCGAGTAACGTTAGAAGCTGAAGTAGACACTGTGACCATTCAACCGGAGGGTGTTCCTGTTCAAAAGGATGTTGAACTAGCACCGGAAGCCGAAAACTTTGAATCTATTCTGGTAATTTCTTGCTCAGCTCCGCCGCAAGTTAGCCATTCTTTTACCCCATCTTTCGTAAGGTATGCATACTGTTTTGTCCTATATTTTCGTGGCCCTTTAATAGTGCTTTCTCACCATCTCCCTCTCTCTCTTTTTCTCCCCCCTCTCTCTCTCTCTCTTTCTCTCCCTGCTCTCTCTCTCACTCTCTCTCTCACTCTCTCTCTCTTTCTCTCTTTCTTTTTCTCTCTCTTTCAGTAACTTTCTATCAAGTACGCTTTAAAAAAAATTCAATGGTATAGGCCTGAATGACCTGGAAATCTTAGGAATGTGAATGAAAAAAAAGGAATTTATTGTAATTCCTGAAAAATACTTTGAACTACAAACCAAACCAGCCAAGCTGCTCGTTCCTTTTTCGGAAAAGTTTAATTGAAGTTTAAAATAAATTTGGAAGAAACTAATTAAAACTAATTACTAATTACAAGTTACAAGTTATAATTACAAGAAACTAATTACAAGTATTACACTCATAAGGGTTAATTTGTTAAAAATAGGTGTCAGGACAGAGAAGACTACTACTAGTACTAACAACTCACCGCAGCACTAAGCCGCCTATGGCAAGCACAGCTACACATGCTCCTCTTCCATCTCAATCTTTTCAAAGCTTTCCTCTTTGCACCCTCCAGGAAACTCCCATTTCCCTTAAATCTTTCCTTACGACATCCTCCCCCCCCCCCTAGCCGAGGACGACCTGCTTTCCGTTTAACCTTAGATGGTTGGCCGAAAAGTACAATTTTTGGTAATCTGTCATCCTTCATCCGCAGAACGTGCCCTAGTTATCTCAACCTTTCTCTCACTATAGCCCTAGAAAGCGGGATTGAACCACACTTTTTGTACGGCCTGCTGTTTGAAATACGGTCAGCCAGTCGGGTACCCAAAACAATCCGTAGACAATTTCTCTGGAAAACATCTAGCAAATCTTCCTCCGTTTTTTTGACCGCCAATGCTTGGAAACATACTTGACCACATTCATCTCTGAAGCTTCTAGTATTCTAATCTCGATTCACAGACTTATCTTCCTATTCCTCCAAAAAAAATTTCAACTGTGAAAAAAACCATGGGCATTTGCCATTCTGCTGTTGACATCTTCATTGCACACATCGTCTTTAATAATAATTAAATAATAAAAAACAAGTTTTTTTAACTGACAGTAAGGAGCGACATAAAACTTAAAACAAACAGAAATCATTCCGTATATGAAAGGGGCTGTCTAGAGTAGAAGAGTAGAGTAGAGTAGAATATTTTTATTTATAACACATACATAAATAAATGTCACAAAACAGCGCACATGCCTGGTGGCATACTTTAGCGCTGAAAATATTGCCAACAAAAATACACAGCCATTTTCTAACTATATTTTACAACAACGAAAAAGAAATTCCTAATGAATAAAATGCTTAGCATGTCATAAGGTATTTCTTCACCAGTCTAAGAAAATGTCGCTTGTTGCTGCATTCTCGAACTGATGCTGGAATTGAGTTTCAGATTTTTGGCCCAGTGTGACGGATGCTGAATCCCGCTCTCGATGTCGGGCGAATTTCGCGCGAAAAGTCTGAACGATGCGTAGTAGGATAATTATGAAGTTGAGAATTAGTTGGAAAAATGCCGGAGAAATTTACAGGTGAATTACTATACTGATAATCGTGACAAATGCTAAAGATAGAAATTAAAGGAAGTTGGTCCAAAGGGAAAATTCCTGAAGTCCCATATAGGTGTCTAACTGAAGATCTGCAATCAACATTGAAAAAAATCCTCATTGCTTTATTCTTAAGTATTTGGAGTGATTTGAAAAAAGACTAAAAGGTAGATGCCCAAACCGAAATGCCATAGACAAAATATGGGTTGACGAAAGAATAATAAATAGATTTTAGAATAGCTTTAGGAAAGAAATAACGAAGACGAGTTAGCATGCCAATATTTCGGGGAATTTTTAAAGACTGTGTTTTTACATAATTATGAAACGACAAATTTTCATCTAAAATAATCCCAAGATATTTGAACTGATCTACCCGTTTTAATTCAAGACCAGTCAAGAAAAGAGAGAAGGTATCTGACACTACTGATCCAGTTCGCGAAAATAACATATAGGCATTTTTTTCATTAAGAGCTAGTAAATTCCTTGAATACCAATCAGATACAGTTAGTAACGTACTTTCGAGGTTCTGGTAAAGAACTGATAGGTCCTGGTGAGAAGCAAAAATTACTGCATCATCAGCAAATAATTTTACAAAGAGGCAAAACTTCTGGCAAATCATTTATAAAAAGAAGAAATAGAATAGGCCCAAGGACAGAGCCCTGAGGCACTCCGTAATTAATCGGAAAATGTTTCGGAAGGGAGATCACGAGATTTATCAACACAATCTAGTCGTCTTCCAGAAAGGTAAGATGCAAAAAGTTTAACAGCTTGTATTGAAAACCCATAAGACTTGGGTTTAAAAAGAAGCAACGAATGATTTACGGTGTCAAACGCCTTGGTGACATCAAGAAAAATCGCCAACGCGTGTATACCATCGTCTAGTGAATCATTAATATTTAGTAAAGGCTCATGAATTGCCAGTTCAGTTGACTTTCCTTTTATAAAACCATATTGAGACGTGTGTAAAATCTTACTATCAAATATATATTTTTGTAATTGACTATTTGCAAGTTTTTCCAAAATTTTGCTGAAAACCGAAAGTAGAGAAATGCCTTTATATTCTGAAGGGTCATTTGAACTGCCAGCTGTAGGTAATGCTATAACATTTGATTTTTTTAAAAGCTCAGGAAAAACTCCATGCATAAGTGATAGATTAAAAATATGTGCCAACAAAGGTGAAATGCTTGATGCTGTTTGCTTTACGGTTTGAGCCGAAAATCCAAATTCGTCCTTAGAAAAACTCCGTTTAAGCTTCAGAATAACTTTTTCAATCTCATGAGGCTTAATCTCAGAAAAAGAAAACGAATTTTCTACATGTTGCTCATTAACTGGAACAGAAGGGAAATTCAGTTGCATATTCATAGTCGATGCAAGTCTAGAACCAATATTACTGAAATAATCCCCAAAAGCATTTAAAATTTCATTCAGCTCTGTAAAATTTTCTCTATTTAAAACAAGGCAATTAACACTAGTACTTTTACGACTATGAGGACGTATCTTTTCATTAATCAATTGCCATGTTTTTTTCATATATTATTTATGCACCAAAAATTTCTATTTTTTATTTTTTCTCTTCTCTTTTCTTATATTTTATTTTAGCTTATTCATATAAACTCTTATTTATAAAAACGACTCAGGTGTCAGTAATTTTAAATAATTCTTAAATTTTCTATTTTTATGTTTTAATGATGTCAAAATACCTTCAGTGATTCATTGGTCAAATTTCTGCGCAAACTTTCCATGCGAAACTCGTGTTGAAGAAGCCCGATCCCGCAGTCGCATCATTTGATCAATAAAATCTGAAAACGCAGCATCTGCGTCATCTGTGCCATAAACCGAACTCCAATCATGGTCACTAATTAACTGACGTAGAACTTTACAATCAATCCATGTATATCGCTTTTTTGAATTATCCATTGTTGAATCTCGATGTTGTTTATTACTTTTGTTTGAATTTAAAAGAACACTGACCGGAAAATGATCCGACATATCAGACAAAATTACCGACAATTTTTCAGCATCAAATCAAACAGGAGTGAAAAATATATTATCTAATAATGTAGCTGTGTTAGCTGTAACTCTTGTCGACAGAGAAATACTTGGAAGAAAATTAGAACACAACATCATAGTTAAAAACTCCTTATTATTTCCAACATCGAGATTCAAAAGATCATAATTAAAATCACCCGAAATAATAACCGGTTTTTTCAACGCTTCTAAATTTTTCGACAGCGGTTCAAAAACTTCAAAAAATCTTTTTGGGTTACCCGACGGAGATCGATAAACAGACCCGAAAATAAATGGATTACAGCCCAAAGGTACAACTTCAACAAAAATAGTCTGACATAACCCTTCATCAAATACAGACAAATCACTGAGAATACTAAAAGACCAGTCATCACGAATATACAGCATCTGACCTCCTCTCGCATTCTGAGACCTTGTACGCGAAAAAAAACTTCATTTCCCGGACAGATCTAACATTGTAAGGGGTGTATTAGCAGACAAAAAAGTTTCGCAAACTCCAACAACGTCTATAGGACTAGATACAAGCAAGAGTTTCAGTTGATTCAATGCAGTTTATAACTCCTGGGCATTTACATGTAACGATTAGATCGGAAAATCACAATTTTTTGTTTTATCCGATAGAAAGTCGCCTGAAGAACTAATCACATTAAGGTAGATACATAAGGCATATCTTTATCACTTCCGGTAGCTGAATTTAGAATAACATCTAATTTCAAACGAGAATCAAGAAAACACCGAAAACGATCAATAAGCCAAAAAAAAAGAAAAGAAAACTTCACTGCTTTTTAGTTTAGACGACAGGTTCATATGACACATTGCTAATCTGAACTACGGCGGAAATCGTTTTACACGGAATGATTTGCGAACCGCACTTGACATAAACTACACCTCGTAAAGTCCATACATTTTTCAATTCAAACTTACTGCGCGTAACCTTGTAGATTTCTTGCCTTTCCCTGGTTAGAGCCTCATTTACATAGATTCGGGAACCTTTTTAAATTCTTGCGATTGCGCAGGATCTCAACTGCAGATGCCTCAGTAAAAAATGTAACTTCAATCGTAGTTTTATTTCCGAGGCACCTCCCAAACGCCTTGCACCCTTGACAACGGATTTATCAAGATTTAGTCCCATTTTACTGTTAAGTCGAGCTAATACTTTCTCACCAAGGTGAGGCAAATCACGCGCGGGAGAGTCTATCCCAGATACAATGACCTTAGTCAGAAGAAAAGACTGGTTTCCAGCTTAGTTTCAAGCTTTTGGAGCTTTGCGCAATTTTGAAAAATTCTTGCCCGCAAATCGCCAAGTGATTTCTCAATCAGTTCAAATTTACCCTTGAATTGCAGATCAATCACCTCATAGACAGCTTGCGTAAAAGTATCAAGAAAATCTGGCTTAATCTGTTTCACCGATGAACTTCATATGCTTTTGCACTGATCTTCCACTCTCCTACGAATATCACCCTGTATGCCGTCACGAAGGTTAACAATTTCTGACTGCATCAAGTCAACCGACTCAGATAAATCCCCGGCTAAACCTTTCGAGTCCTCCGTACACAGCCTTATCGCTCGCTGAACATTTTTTCTGCCATCTATCAGCGCTTCTTTATATTTCTCCGCGTAAGCCCATATATTCTCTGACGTTACTGTCTTAATTTCGTCAGTTCCGTAACAGCAAACTTCATAATTAATTTCATCATCTTTGACAGGTATCACCCGCTTAATTTTGCAAGGCCACAGCTTGTAATATTTAAATTGAGCAAACGCCCGGTTTCGCACTTGCATAGCTTCGGCAAATGACAAAATGAAAAAAAGCAAAATCTCTCTCAATACGTCCGCACACCTTTTGTGTATGAATGTCTAGCAGCGACTGATGACAATGGGCGGGATCAAAAAAAGATAGAGCTGAAAACAGCCAATGGAAAATTTACCAAGTATCCAAGTTAAAATATCCAAAAAAGTACGATATAACTCTCTTGTGTTAACTAGTCAATGACTGAATGAATACTGTTGAGTCCCCTCCTCAACACCCCGCTCTTTACGCTCAAGCTCTAAAGAGCGATAATAACCTAAGTTTGATTTTTGTTCCAGTTATTTAAGAATTACTCCTGAATCACAAATGCTGTTTTATTAGAATAATAGCCTCTTTTAAAAGATAAAAAAAAACTTTAGCGTCAGAGCGAGCTATTGAGGAGAGGCACCCTCCCTTAAATACCTAATATTTTCTGTTCGTTATAAATTTTAAGTGTTGCTCCTTACTTTTCATTAAAAATAAATTATTTTTTTATTTAGTTTCTGATTGTTTTTTGAATAACGGTGAGATTATTTTCATGGAATTTCTCTTCCCCCATGAAAAACTCCTCCATGGGAAGATCCCCCCACTTACAACAACCCCCCCCCCGACCCCCACCAGAAAAAACCCCCCCAAAAACGTTTGTATACTTTCCAATAACCAATACTATATGTTTACAATGGGCAAAGTTTATAACTTGTAGCCCTTCTTCCGGAAACCATTTGGGACTAAGTCGTCCTCAAAGACATAGTTGTTAGACTTTTTGACTATGCTGAACAAAATGACTATCTCAAAATTTTGATCCGGTGAATTTGGGAAAAAAGTGAGCGGGGGAGTGGGCATTTTTGCCCTCTATTTTATTTTTCATTTTTTTTTTTTCATTTTTTTAATCCCACCTCCTCTCCTCTCGGTGACATAATAATCTTTTTCTGATAATTTCAAAACTTTAATGTCACTAAAAACGACATTAATTTTTTTAATTCGTTATCCAAACAATATTGATGAAAACACAGTCTGCTACTATAAATGTTTTAACATGATCAAAATTTTTAATAAGGATTATTAGCCTTCATTATCATTTTCTGTATTTTTATCCTATATTTTCATTTTCTTTTTCCCTTTCCTTACACGATCACCCCTGGAAAAAAAAATAATAAACACGCATCCGTGATTTTTCTTCTGGCAAAAACTACAAGATTTCATATTTTTGCAGATAGGAGCTTGAAAACTCTACAGTATGGTTATCTGATACGCTGAATCTGATAGTTTGATTTTTATTAAGATTCTATGCCTTTCAGGGGGTATTTCCCCCTTTTTTCTCCGGATCGTAAATTTTGAGTGGCAAGACTAAACTTGACGAAACTTATATATTTAAAATCAGCATAAAAACGATTCTTTTGATGTATCTATTGGTACGAAAATTCCATTTTTTAGAGTTTCGGTTACTTTTGAGCCGGGTCGCTCCTTACTTGTAGTTCGTTACCACGAACTTTTTGATACTACCAACGCAAGTGAAGCTGTCCACTTGATTGATCTTTTCGTTATTCAACGTCACCTTTTTATCTTCACTTGCTCCTATCCTTAGCGACTTATTCTTTTTAACATTAATTTTCAAATCGATCCTAGCAACCTGGACTCGCAAAATTCTAAAAGTTCAATCATTTTGCTCACACTTCGATCTAGGATGCTTAATTCATCAGCATAATCTAATTCCAGGAAAGTTTTACTTCCCTATTTGATTCCGTGTTCCCCCTTTGCCTTTCCTGTGCTCCTTAAGACATAGTCCATAAAAATGATCCATATAAATAGACATATAACACAAAACTTCTTAACCTCTGATTTCATACGAAACCAGCTACTTAACCTCATTTCCTACCTTAGCTACAGCAGTGTTATTCTCTTACATAGCACTAATAACTTTAATGTATTTGTCTGGTATACCATACAATAATAAAACCTTCGTTAAAGCTCTTTAAGCGGTTGAATCGAACGCTTGTTCATAATCTATAAAACTAAGGACTAAAGGTGTTTGATGACAGGTACTTATTATTAACATAAGAGTGAAAATTTGGTCGACACATGCTCTACCCTTCCCAAATTCTCTAAGAAAATTGTCTACAGCATCTCTAAGCCTAAAAATTATCATCATACAAAGTAATTTGCTATCTACAGAAATCAGGCTAATGCCTCTAAACAAAGGTTATGCAGGGGTTTAATTAGGATTTTTCCTAAAATCACTAGGTACTTCCCCTTTTTCAAAAATGATTTTCATAATTATGAGTAGCTAATTTCTAACCTCATAACCACCATTTTAAGAAAATCATTTACCACACTAACACTACCTGGGTCCTTATTATTATTTAATACTTTTAGTACTTACCAATTCTTCCTATATAAAAAAAAAAACTTCCATCACATCCAAGGTGTCACAAACTTTTTCTTTTTCCTCCATATCGTTTCGTGTAACTCTATCCCGGTTTAGCACATTCTCAAAATCTTCTGCCCTATCTGTAAATTTTTTTTAAATGATCTCTCTTTAACTCTTTCCTTGTCACTAATTGTGGCTCCGTTCCTATCTTTGACTGGGACAAGTCCAGATTGAATTGTCCCTCTCAATTTAGTAAAATGCCAATACAATATTTTACCATTGGGCCGTCTAGCTGCATTGTCCAGATCCCCGAGAATTTTATCAATGTCCTCGACTGAACACCTCCTCAGATCATATTTTAATGCTTTCTGCACTTCCTTTACATTCCTTTTGTTTTCATATGATCTATCACTCAGGTAATTCTTGTACAAGCCCCTTCTCCTCTCTATTAAACATAAGCATTAATATTCTTTGCTGTGTTCCTAACGTTCTACCCTAAGACACCGTCAGGAACTTCACAAATTTTTCTGCTAGAATTAGTCCATCCATATTCTGTATAGCCAAATTTTAAACTCTGTAGATTAGTATTACACTGTTCCTGGAAATTTTCTGTCAAATTTATATTCTGGAATCTACCGACGTCATACCTTCCCGGAAGGTAGCTACCATTCCGAAATTTCAGTTTTAAATCAACCCTAGACCCTGCTAGATGGTGATCTTTACTTTTAAAATCAATATCTAACATTCTTCCCTAAGACACCATCAGTAAATTCACAAGTTATTAGCCTAAAATTTCAAACATCTTCTACACTGTCAAATTTTAGACTCTCCAGTTGGGTATTCAACTGTTCCTGGAAAGTTTGTCTCAAATTCTTATTTTGGAATCTACCAACTTCATAGCTTCTCGGAAGGTAGTTACCCTTCCGAAATTTTAGTTTTAAATTAACCCTAGACCCTACTAGATGGCGATCTTTACTTTTAACATCAATAACAAGATTCTTATATACTGTAGCATCTTTTATTGATCCTAACAGTTTTTGGTTTATAATAACATAATTAATAAGGTTAGCTGTCTTACTATCATGTGAATACCATTATAACTTATGAGCCATTTTATGACCAAATACTTTATTGTTTATAGCTAGACTGTTATGCCTATAACATTACAGCAGTCTGTAGCTATTAGTGTTTTCTTTTCATACACCGAATGTACATAGGCTTTGATACCATCCATTTCTATTTGGGTCCCTGATGTGGGTCCCAGGACACTTTGGATTAAAGGGGTAATGAGAAGGCAAATGAAACAGCTAAGGCTGGGACATCACTGAGATATTATGGTCCACAACCTTTCATCACAGTTTCTCAGAGTTACTGGAAGGCAGCAGTGAGCGGTTGAAGCAATGAGAGAGCAGAAAAAAATTGGCAAAGGAAGGTAGTGTGTAAGGAAACTAGGAAGTACTCTCGAAGTTCAACCCCACCCTGACTAAATATTTTCTACAACTGAAAAGATCCGAGACAAGAATGGTTACAGAAGTCATTGAGGAGGATATTATTAAAAGACATGGTATGGAGTTTTTTGACGTGAATATAGTCAAAGAAGCTAAAAGTTTACTGTGGCAAATAAGTGCACCTGAATGGGATTGCCCAGTACGTAAGGGGAACAATGCACTTTCTAATCATTTTAGTGACATTATTTCTCTGTTAAGATCTCTTGACAGTAGTGACACTTTTGCACCTACGTTTGTGATAAAGCGACCTACAGAGGTGACATGTCTCCCTGCAAATGCTTATACTTCTTTACTCTCTAAGTTTAATGAGCTACAACAAGTGGTTGTTGAAATGTCAGGGAAATTTGACAATTATCAGTTGAATTTTCCTCAACTTCCGAAACCTACCCCAGCAATTGACACTCATACGACAGTTATTGTTTCTAAAGGGCCTTCAGATCTGTCTGATCCGATTAAACGCAAATCTGTTCTCGATCAAATAGCTGGGTATGAATTAGTTTGTAGTGTGAAACCTGTTAAAGATAGATGGTATGTCAATATTGATAAATCTGCAACTGAAGATTTTTGTACATCAATTCAGAACTTTATTGCTGGAGCAACAGTTAAAGTACGATCCAAGCGCTTTTTTGGGATTCTCAGAGGTTTCCCAGTTGATGTTGACCTTTCAGTTATTAATAGACTGCAAGGTATAATAAGTGCAAATCGACTGGGCCAGACTATGTCAGTCAAGATGGAATTTGAAGACTCCTTCACTCAGTCTGCTTATTTCAAAGAAGGAATTAAAGTTTGATATGAATTTTTTCGAAGTCACGTATTTAAGGAAATACCTAAATGTTGCTTCAACTGCCAAACATGAGATCACGTTCAACGTACTTGTACCAGCAATGTCCCGAGATGTGTCAGATGTACTTGGTCTCATCTTCCTACTAAGGATAGTCCTTGTAGCGCTGCTCCCAAGTGCGCTAACTCTGGTAAAAATAATACTTCGTATAGCTTGTCCTGCTCTGTTTCTAAGGAACTAATGTCGTGCTCCCACTTTTTGCAATGACTTTGGAGTTTTCAATAATATCGTTTAATATTAATGGTACTAAGGATAAGGATTTCGTTATTGATGACTTCGACTATGGTTTTGATTTGGTTTGCATACAGAAGCATCTTCTTACAGACTTTAACAGGAATTTTTTGGGTCGAAGATTTCATCACGAAGTGTTCTTTAAAACTGCCAGAGCCCCAAAAAGCCGACCATCCGGCGGGCTAGCTTGTGTTTTTAAGCACAAACCTAATTTGCTTTCGCCGGTGATTTTTTACTCGGATGAGTTTTTTTTTGGCTGTTCGTATGGGCACTATAGTTTTCATTAATTCTTATCTGCCTTATGATGACTGTTCCTCTAGATCGATGGCTAGATTTGCTAAAGCCTGTAACACGTTGAACTTTCTAGTGGGAAAAATTATTTCTTTTTCTCTAGATTATATGATCATTGGTGACCTCAATACGGATATAAATAACTCATCAGTGAGATGTGATTTGTTGTTGGATTGCCTTCCATCGTATCATATTATACCAAAAACTCATCCGTATTCTTATATTCACCATTCAGGCAGTAAGAGCAATATTGATCACATTATTTTCTCACCTAGTATTATTACATCAATAGTGTTTGTACATGCTGAAGAACAAAACTTATACCATCTCCCTATCTTATTTACTCTTACGCTGAATTTAAACCCTACTAGTTTCTGCAAAGTAACCCAGTCTTCAAAATGATTTGAAAAAAGTAATTGGAAGAAAGCTGATGTTCCTCTTTATGCGTTTACACTAACAAGGCTGCTGTCTGCTATACGAGTTCCCTATCATCTGCTTCAGAGCTCTATACAAATGAATTGCAAAAAGGACCTGGATTGCTATTATAATCAAATAATTAAATGTCTAAAAGATGCAGAGGCAGTTGCAGTGCCGCTGCAACGTGTTAGATGTGGTACACAAAAACCTATTTGGTCTTTAGATCCTAATTTAAAAACTTTTAAAAATAAAGCTAAGTTTTGGTTAAAAGTTTGGAATGAATGTGATAGACCGCCCTGTGGTATTGTTTCTGACCTTAAGCGTAAGACCCGCAGGGAATATAAAGAATATCTTAAGTCTATGCGTTATCGTGGTATGGATTTTCCTGTGTCAAAGAGAGAATGGCGAAAAATTATTAATTCTGAGTCGATTAGAAGTGATGTGCCAAGTAGTGATTGTCTTCCTGCATCTGCTTGGCATGACCATTACTGGTCTATTTTTTCCAATGTTAATTACCATGTGCATTCTTTATATACTCATTCTCTTTCTGCTATTTTTAGTACCCCTCTATCTCAGCGTCTCTGTGTTCCTATTTCTCTTTCATCTGTAATTGAAGCAATTAAGAAACTTAAATCAGATAATCTTGATAATGATAGTCTATCTAAATTTCACCTTTTATTAGATTGCTCCCCCCTTATTAACCATATAAGCCTACTTCTCCAGATGTGAATTTGTACGTCTAGTTTACCTGAGAATGTTTTGTGTGGTACTGTCTCTTTAATTTTAAATAAGGGGAATTCTCCTTTTATTTGCTCTTCTTACCGACCTATTACTGTCTCTTGCACTTCTAGTAAAGTTCTTGAGCATGTTTTAATACCTTTTGTGACTAATAATATGCTTGAGAGAGATAACCAGTTTGGATTTAAGCCCGGAGTAGGTTGTCAACACGCACATCGTGTATTATCTTCTTTGCTCCTTGAAAATTCTTCTAAGGGAAGGAGTATATATCTTTGTACTTTAGATCTATCTAAAGCTTTTGATAGTGTATGTCATAGTCAGCTTTTCTCTGCTCTTCGTGGTTACGGTGCCAATCTGTCGGTTATTTTGCTTCTTCGGTACTGATACTCTAATTCTTTTCTTCGGCTGAAATCTGTGCCTGCATCTAATATTAAATTGAAAAGAGGTTTAAGGCAAGGTGGAGTTTTATCTCCGACCCTTTTTAATTTGTGTATTTCAGGAGTTCTGGCGAAGATTTCGGCTACCTATCTCTCCGGTTTTTCTGATGTTTCCTACCTGGCTTACGCTGATGATCTGCTTCTTATAAGCCGGACTAACACTGGTTTATCTAACATAGTTTCTCGTGTTGCTACTTTTTTTTCAGACATAGGCCTTTCTCTTAATGTAAATAAATGTAAATTTTTTTCTTTTAATAACATTTCTAGTACTTCCCTTCGTTGTAGTGGCTTTACTATCCCTCTCGTAGATTCTCTTCGATGGCTCGGTATTTCTATTACTAATAGTCTTCCGAGCTTGCGCCAGCGCACAGTCTCAGATATTAATATGAAAATTAAATTAGGATATACTAAGAGTGTTGCCAATAGAGGTAAATATAATAAACTCACGTTAGCCAAGCTTTACTCAACTTTTTGTGACCATTCAATTCTTTTTGTATCTGGAATTTTTCTCCTTCTGAAGAAAACTGAGTTGAAAAGAACCCGGATTAATTATTTTTGATTTTGTAAATTTTTGTTGTTTCTTCCGCTTTGGACCAAAAACCGGGTAGTTATTGATAAATTTCTTGTTCCCCATATTACTGAAAAACTGGAAGCACTACACAGAAAACTTTCAAATACTGCTTGTATCCGTTTTTCTCCGCATCATCACCTTATCAGGTTTTTTCAGTCGTAAGTTATTTTTCTTTTTCTTTTATTTGTTTTGTTGTTTTTCTCTGTTTGGTCATTCTAAAATTTAGATTTTTAAAGAGTGAGTAAAAATCCAATAATTATAATATTAATGCCTGCTTATTATTTTGTGCATGTTGTCAGTTTTTTTTTTTTTTTTTTTTTTTTTCTCTTTTCTCCCTCCTTTCACGTTATTATTGTTTTTTTTTCTTTTTTTTTTGCTCTCGTTTCTTTTAAATTATTATGTGTTACGCTGTAATTTGGTAATTTTTGATTTATATATTGTCTTGTGTCGCATTTTTTGTGTTTTTCCTCGTGATACTCCACGTATTGTACCTCTGTATAGTGTGGGTTAAAAATAAATAATAATAATAATAATAATAATAACAGGAATTGGAAATTTCGGGAAACATCATTCCCGAATAGGGAGGGGTGAATCCCCATTATTTCAAAAATGCGAGATGGCCACTGTGGAAACAAGAAGGCATCTGGTAGAAGAATATCCAGCTAGGATTAGACACCGGCTTGAGATATTTCATAACGTTATTGTTAAGCTGGAGGACATAGTAAGGGAAGGAGAAGTCCGACAACTGGCAAGATATATGGTAAAAGTGAATAAGCTGGGGAAGCCGAACACATCATTGCCTCCTTCCTCCCCCCCCCCCCCCCAAACATAAATAGAGCTTAGTTTTCGCGGTGTAGAGGCAATGGGCCTTGAAGACCTAAGCCTCGACCCACTGATAGTGGGTCCACCCCTCCTAATAGTAATAATCTATTCCTATTTCTACCGACCTGGGCATTAAATATCCTGACAAAAACACTATATCTCTACCCTGTTTAAGTAAAACTCATCTTTAAGTAAAACATAAATAAGTAAGTAAAATTCATTTATTGAAATAAACTAAAATTTAAGTAAAACTTTAAGCGAACTTCCTCTGAGTCACTACCATCTCCTTCAGCCGATCCTACAGGGGCATATACTACTATGACTGATACCCTGCACTTTTTAATCATATAATGAGCGATTAGTATTCTATTATCAATACCTTCCCAACCTAAACAGGACTTTGCAGCTTTCTTATTCATTATGAATCCTACTCCCTGTCTATGTACCCCATCCTTCCTGCCTTAGTAAATAAATTCTATATCACCTAATCTCGTATTTCCTACCCCTAGAATATAAATTTCTGAAACTTCTAATACGTCCAATTCGAGATGTCTGAATTCTTCAGTCAAAATATCGATACGATTATTATTTTAACATCGTAACATTCTAAGTTGCCATTTTCATATTCTATAATTCATTGAAATTATTTTGGTCTGAGGAAAAGCAATGGTCCAAGAACCAGCATAGGACGGGGACCAACACATCTTTTCAAGTCTACACAGAAGTGCTTAAGATGGCTTAGAACCGGGCGGCAAGAAGCCCTTAGGACCTCTAGTTGAACGGAGACTTTATGCAATCCTGGACCCATCTTGTTCACAATATGGTTTTTAGCACTTGGAGATGCTCTTCTATCAACAAGAGTCGAAATTCTGCACACACAATCACAAGCCTATTATCTCCTACTCTTTATATATTCATGCCTATTAATACTATGCTACTACTGCGAGTCAACCTATAGTAGATAATTTAGCTAGGAAGAGGTTTTTTTGGCCCGAATACACCCACCAAAACAGACCAAGCCCAGAAGAAATATCCATTAATCAAAATCCAGTGCAAATGCTGTGTCGTTTACTATTTTATAATTTCCTCGAAGGGCACCTCTCCTCAAGTGGAAATAAAATTGACCGTATGGCCCCCAGTCTTGTGGGTACCCTGACAGGTTCGAGGCAGCCTTTTACAGAGGCCGTTGTCCATAGATCTGGATATCAACTCTGTCGCAGTTGTCCTTCTGTAGAAGATCCTCCCACGATGGTGTTTTATATCATCATGCAATTTAACCCATTGCTGGGACAAGATTTTTAACTAATGGGACGTGTCCATACGCTGGTGGCCCCTGCTGAGTTTACGTTCGAGGGGATTCTTCCTCTTTTGCCTGTATTTACGGCCCCTGGGTGAGGTTGCCCCAGTTTCTATTATGGACCCTCAGGGACTAGGTCCCCCTTGATCCGCACCTCCTATAGAGGTACCCTGCATATCTGTAGGGCGTTCCCGTATCCACCACCTGGGGACGAGCTGAGTGGTCTGGGGGAGGTCCCCACGGAGAAGTAGACTCAGACAAAGTAAACACGACATAAATAATAAAATAAAGCATGTTTGGACATCGGTACTATCAAGACTTGAGTAGAACAAGAATATACGCAGGTTTAGAATCTAGATAGAGTTAGTAAGTTTTCTGTATTTCATTTCCTTCTATTCATTCTATATTTTTGTTTTCGGTCGGAAATTGACTATTCGCACTTTGTGAAATATGAATTACAGGATTTTAGTAGATGGCAGGGAAATCGAATTTTTATAACGATGAATAATGACTTTGAAGTAATGTATTTTGAAGTAATGTAACCTAATTTGTGTTGAGGCTACTTCATGTTGTTGACATTTTGAAGAAGCTACTTTTCAAATGTTGAAAGACATTGAGTTTAAAGTGGCAGATCAACAATAATATTCAAGTTTTAAGTGAGTAGGGGATAATTTGCTAGAAAATAAGTTTGATTAGCAGCTGATTTCTAGATTTGTCAATTTTGCTATATATTAGATTTTGACTTTCTTTATCTACAAATTGATTTGTCTGCTATATTAATAAAAAAAAATTAATTTAAGAAGTAGGATCCAGTGGTTTTAGTTATCTTTCATTCGAGTCTTTTTTCAGGAGCCGTATGTCTGAAAAAGACCTTGGATCCCCAGGGTCCTTACAGCCCAAAACTCTCCTGCAAGAATTTGCATTAGTCAATGAAAGTATCGATGAAAATCTTTTTATAGAAGAGGTAAGGTATATGTTCCTGAAAAGTGACATCGGATTCAATAAGGTCAAGCACTTTTTTATTTATCATGTGTGTAACACTACTGCCAAGAAAAGCAGTCTGAAATAAAATAGCAGCAGTATTTTATAGCTGTCAGTCAGTTTGATTACCATACATACATGTAGAAACTGCGATTTCATTACCGTTGCGCGAATACCATTGCCCTGAAGGTTGCATTCCTTTGTTGAAAATAATTTAACCAAACGACCTCTTCAAAGATCACAAATTACCTCCCTAGCACGCTTCAAGAGTAGTATATGATAAGTGACTAACCTTCAGTTTTTACTCTGATATTACTTTTTCTCGTTAAATTCTCCAATTGCATTGAAGGTTGTCTTGAAATTCGTTTCTTCTATCAGCTTCTGCTTCCAACAGTCAGTTTATACTTTAAACATTTTCTAATAGTTTTATAAGCCAAGTCTTAAGATCCAACTAAATCACGTATCGATTTTTGCTCAGAGATTTACGGAAGGGATGGCTACTAAGTTCGTGGCCCTTACCCTCAAAATGTTAGTATATTGCAATTTTTCCATAATTTCATGAAATTTTCGAGCTTTTTTGCTATTTTGGAAAAATTAGACACCCCTCTTCCTCCTCTAAATTTGCCCCTTCCTCCAGACTGGGTTATTGGATTTGGTCAAAATTATGTGGTTTCCTCTTTACATACTCATTGTCAGTCTATAAAATGTGTTAATACCTGCTGTTGTTATATACCTGGGGGAGTCTCTCAAAGAACATTTATATTCCCCCCCCCCCCCTGCTTTCTAGTAAGGATGAACCGTTCTTTTAAAAAATTCTTAAAATTGATTCATCCTTTTCAGGATTTCTCAGAAGTTTTTAATATACTTCCTTTCTATTTTCTCATTTTACACCCTGTTAGCTTTACCTATTACTTTGTTTATGTTTTTAAGAGAGCTATTCTTATACTTTGAGTTGAGGACCCCCCCCCCCCCCCTCCCTCTCTCAGGTTGAACTTCTAGGTATTATATTGTGTTTGTGTCGTTAGCATATGCATTATATGTTTTAATATAACTGTGTAAAGGTATTTCCTATTCTTCTAGTTAGACGCTGAGAACCGGATTTGTCGAGTACGAGCTTCAAGTAGCTCTGGAAAGCGTCAAGTCGTGATTCAAGTTCAATTTCCCGTTGCGTATCCTTACTCTCCTCCCCCGTCCTTTCAGTTTTGCCAAGGCTCAACTGAAGATCCGACACTTAAATCTCGAATTTTGAAAGTAAGTATGAGCCTTTGCACAGTCGTTCTTTTTCATGTTAATTTTTTTATTGGAACTAGTTTGTTATTCTTAGAGTTTGGGTTTAACTAGTCTACTTGGAGAAAATAACTAAGCTTGTATTGGAACCTAAAAAAGGGATGCATATTGAAAACGGGGAGTTTTTTTTTTTTTTTTTTTTTTTTTTCTGGTTTAGGAAAAAATTTGCCTGATCTGAAAATGAATAATAAAAGTAATTCTTAATAAAATTTTTTTTTTTTAATACAATACTGTTTGAGACATTTCTTTTTCAGCCTAATAAGATCGGTAGATACTAAAAGAAGAATGAGCTATGAAGCTGTTGATTACCTAAAAAGTTAACCAAAAGTTCAATCTTTGAAATTGGCTTTAGTATATTCTGTAAAGATTTTATCGGTTAAAGTTGCAACTTTTTTTTTATTGCTGCTGAAATGGCTGCCTCTCATTCAAATTTTTTTAAAGTATTTTCAAAAATATGAACATATGTACATAACAACTGGGCAAGTAGGAACTAAAAATTACGATTGCTAGCCCTTAGTAAATTTAACGATAGAAGGCTCGTCTTTGTCTAGTAGTTTTTGGAAAAAGTATTATTAGTTTACAACAAGTAGAGCTGTGAACCCTGAAGCTGAGTTATTTCCTAGTTGCTGACTTGATGTAAAGCCTTCTGACCACTGGCTTTCAGTTATATCAGGCTCTTGTTTAAAGGTTCTGTAATCATAGAACCGTGGAGTCAGTTGCCAGTGATATACCTAGACATGACATAGCCTGTTTTATCGGTGATTTCAAGTTAAAAATTGGTGACGATCACGAGCCCCCAGTCTATGGCTTGCCATGGCCTCGGTAATCGGAACGAAAATAATGAGCTTTTAATCGATTTTGCGCTCTCGAATGACCTAGTTATTGCTGGGAGTTTGTTCAACACGGTGATACCCACACACATACCTGGGTCTCTCCAGATGGCGTCACCAGAAATCAGATCGAACGCCGCCTAGTGAGTCGCAAATGGCGCACTAGTCTCATGGACGTTCGTTCACACAGAAGAGCTGATGTAGGGTCAGATCATAACCTGATGATTGCCAAATTTAGAGTCAAATTGAGGAAAAATGTTAAACAAGTACCGTAAACCCACCTTTTGATAGATTCAATCACTTTCCGTGCCAGAAAATCCAGACCAAGAAGAACTGTGAGAAGCCTTGAAAAACTCCTTCCATACGGCGGTGACAGAAATTCTGGGGTATAAGAAACGGCCTAAAGACCAATGGCTCTCTGACCGAACTTGGAACCTCATAAGGGAGTGGAAACTTATAAAACAAATCCTTCTTCAAAGCCAAACACTAGGCAGTTTGGTCTTGAAAAACGCACGCTGCCGTGAAGCAGACAAAGCCGTAAAGAAGAGCGCAAGGAATGACCACCAAACACTGATCGAGAACAAAGCCAAACTTGCAGAGGAAGCAGCCAAGAGAGACGATTCTAGAGCTTTATATCAGATCAAAAGTGACATCGCTGGAGGAGCGATGTCACTTGGGAGAAGCGTACGGTCAACGGCCCAGTTCGAGACTCATCTGGCGTACTCGTGACCGAGCCAGCAGAAGTGAATGAGTTACCGGCACCCCACTTCGAAAGACTCCCCAATAGGCTACTACCCGATGAGCGGCCAAGGGCTGTAGAGATTCAAGCAGATACCAAGAGATTGAAGAACGGTAAATCCCCAGGAGAAGACCGTATATCAGCAGAGATGATAAAGGTCTCAGTTGCAGCACTAATAACGCTCTGGGCCGCCTTCTTCGCTACAATATGGGAAAAGGAAAAGGTACCAGTTGATTGGATGCGCAGCATACTAATACGCCTGTTCAAATAGGGTGATGCAGATTTCCCAGGAAACTGGCGAGGATTAAGCTTGCTTTTGGTCCCCGGTAAACTACTGTGTCATGTCATTCTGAAGAGGATCCAAAATGAGCTCGGGAAGCACCTAAGGGATAAACAATACAGGTTTCGTCCGAGCCGTTCTTGCGCCGATCTTATGTTTACTTCGCGATCCTCAGTAAAGAAAGTCGGGAATTACACTCAAAGCTTTGTATGATTTTTATAGACTTTGAAAAGGCCTTCGACTCTGTAAACCGGGCAAGTTAGTGGAAGATCCTTCTTTATTACGGGATCCCAAGTAGAATAATCTTAATTATCATTGCTCTTTACGAGGACAGCGGGTGCTGCATCAAGACACCTGATGTCCAAACCCGATACTTTCGAATTCTGTCTGGCGCCAAACAAGGTTATGCACTGTCGCCGCTACTTTTCGTGATAATCATTGACTTTATTCTCCGCAACTCAGCGATCGATGGTATCAAACTTTCTGCCGATGTGACAGTTGGCGACCTAAACTTTGCAGATGACATTACAGGAGAGGTCACAGCCACACTAACTCGCCAGGTCAATGAGCTTCAGTCTACTGTGGACAGTCTTATTGACCACCCAAACTTGTTCACATCAGCACAAAATAAGGCTAGCGTGAGTGCAGGTGCAAATGTAATAAACCCTCGGGATACAGCAAAACCTTCTTATTCTGTGATTCTCAAACAATCTCTGAAAGGATTCAAAAAGCCTCACAGTCGCAAGGAGTATCTTGAGGGCCTTGATGATGATTGCTGCACCCATATAGTGAACCTGGGGCCTCTTAGCAAAGAGTTGTGCGTCATACTTGATGACAAAGATGCAGCAAAGTCTCTTGCTGAAGCGCTAAACAGTGCTACAGACACTGATGCTCGGCTGAAGACTCCCGCTCCCTGTGGTATTATAAGACATATTCCCGATGAGGTGTCGCCGAATGATCTATGTTCAATGATTAGGAATTGCACGAAAGTCGAGAGAATTCGACAAACTCGCTTATACAACCTTGTCTTTGAAAGTAAGTACGACGAGTAGCAATGAACAACCCTGTAACTCAGGGCTATGAGAGCTTCCGAATAGACACGTATCTGTATTTGCCAATGACGTGTTTTCAGTACGGTCACGTTGCTAAGGAATGTAAAAACGCTCCTCGCTGTTCCCGTTGCAGTGGCAATCATGCGAACAATAGAGATATGCCCTGCAATGCTGCACTGAAGTGTGCTCTCTGTAAGCAGAAAGACCATCCTTGCTTCAGTGTTAAGTGCCCCGTAGCCAGAAAGCTCATGATGAAGCCATGACCAACTCTGAGCTAAAAGTGTCTTCGTGGAATCTGAATGGTGGTGTAGTCAATAAACTCCCACTGATTGAAAGCTTGATGTATTGAAACGACGTTTTGAGTCTACAAGAACATTTTCCTTCAGCCGACTCACTTTCCCTGTTAAAAGTGAATGACAAAACTCGCCTTTACGGGGTGCCAGCTAAGAATTCAGGCAGAGGAATACCTTCCGGAGGACTGGCGATACTAATCAGTTCTCACCTTTCGGCATCAGTATTTGTCGAGAGCAAGTGTTTCCTTGGCATGAAAGTTGCAAATCTGATAGTATATTGCTGCGACTTACCAACTGATTAAAAGAACTTGGCTTCTGAAGAAAAGTTCTCCCGCTCAACAATAAAGCTTGCTAAATCTTTGCAGCAGTATGCCTATGCATCTCATCGTGTTATCCTCGCCGGGGATGTGAACTGCGACCTCTCAGTGCCAGATCACTCAAGATCTCAAATATTTCTGTCTGCTCTGTCCAATCTGTATGTTTTCCGAAATGGCTGTTCGTATACGTATATTCATAACTCCGGAGCGACAAGCTCGCTTGATTTCATGCTTTGCTCGAACGGCGTGACTGCGAATGGCTCAAGCCATGTTGACTTTAGCATATCGGTATCGGATCATTTACCAATCTCCAACTCTTTTGTCATTGATAGTATTTTCTTTAAAAAAGATGAAAAGAAACGGAAGTGGGAATTCAAATGTGACTGGAAGAAAATAAATGCTGTTGAATATAAAGCAGAGCTTGATGCCACACTTGACAAAATTAAGATCCCTTTCCAATTGTTGCAACAATCCTCAGACCTCACTGAGTCGGAGAAAAAAATTTTAATCAACATTTACTGTAGTGAAATCACACATGCAATGCGTTGTTCTGAGCTTTGTGCCGTTCTTGTACGTAAAGTTCGTTCGGGTTCAGAAATACCTGGTTGGTCGATGAATCCGGCTTTACAGTAAAGTTACAAATCTTCAAAGTTTTGGCACCACGTATGGAAAGATTGCGACCGGCCGAAATCTGGTCCCGTTAATGACATACGATTATATACCAAACCTCGTTTTGCTAAGTGTCTTGCCAATCACAAAGCTGATATTATTGACTGCAGGAGCAAGCGTCTTGCAACTAACCCAAATGAAATTTGGAGATTCACCGGGGGAAAAAAGTCAAAAGGTGTCACTTCAGAGCTTCCAAGTGAGAGTGACTGGATCCACTGTTTCACCCATGAATTTTCTCAACCTGATCTAGTGTTGGAAACCCACTATAAATCACTACTAGTGGATAGTCTAGTTGATACTGAATCAGATATTGGTTTTGTAGTTACGGCCTTTGATATTTATAGTGCTAGCATTCACCTTCGAACAAAGTTCTCGCGTGGTTATGATCAATTATAGGGTTTTCATTTATTACATGCAAGTGATAAGCTGCTGCAGCATCTACATTTGTTTTACCAAATCATTTTTTATTCTGGTATTGTCCCCGATTCTTTTTGTGTCGGTACATTGACTCCTGTTCCGAAAAAAGATAAAGATAGCCGGCAATGTTGTTCCTATAGGCCTATAACAGTTTCTTCTGTTCTGTGTAAATTACTGGAGTTACTGGTGATTAAGGACATATATTAAGGCTTATTGAACTCTGGACAACCAGTTTGGATTTAAGGAAGACTCAAGTCGGGAACACGTGCATTATATACTTGCCAACGTTCTGATGGATATAGAGAATAGTGGCGAGTTTCTCGTCCTTGCGGCTCATGATGTCTCTCGTGCTTTCGATTCTAGTGTGCATTCTCATTTGCTAATAGTGCGCAGCAGCGACGTCTCAATCGTTAAGTTGTGCGGGTATTTAAAAATCTGTATGCGAGATTATGTGTTGTCGTGAAAGTATCAACTCGTCATGGTTATGTAATGTGTAAAGCCGTAATTCGAGTTTGGAATAGAATCCACCAGGGTGGTGTAACTTCGCCACCATTGTATAATAATAGTGTGGTTGCACTCCAGAAAGAGGCTAGAATTAGTTTTGTTTTTAAAGATTTGGACCTTTCCTTACTCAATTACGCTGACGACATCCTGAATTTAAGTAGAACTGTATCGACTGTTGAGGAGAATTTTTCTGTGCTTAGTAGGGAATATGCCAAAATTGGTCTCAATTTTAATGCTTCGAAGAGCGAGGTCCTTACTTTCAGCAAATCTGTTGGTGATGTTGGATGCGTACAGTTAGGAAATCAGAGTATTCAGTTATCTGCTTGTATTAAATATCTCGGTCTTCCGATAGGGGATAGTGTAAAAACGACAAGGGCTCTTCTTATGTCTCATCTAAGTCAGAAACTTAGAAAAGCGTTTGGTATGTTAGTTACGGAAATGGATAAAAAGACTATTAGATACGTATATTATCGTTTCGCGAAATTTCTCTTGTGTATACCCCTATGGGCTAGAAACAAAGACTTGTGTCAGCCTACGGGTTAACTGTGCCACTAACCGTGGCTGAGCAGCGTCGTGGTCGCTATTTTTCTAGGCTTGATAGGACAAACAGCCTCCATCCTGCTATATATTATTAGAAATATTTGAATCTATTCTTGGTAGTATAGTTTTCTTTGTGAGTGTGTTCTTCTTTCTTTCTTTTTCTTTTTTTTTGTCTTCTCATCTACTCCATATTGAACCCTGGTGTGATTTTCTGGGCAATAAAGATATTGATTGATTGATTGATTGATTACAATGCTACAGTCATGCAAGCAACGTCTGCAAGAGCTTCTAAACAGGGTCAGCGAAAAAGCAAGCCAACTTGGCCTAAGAGTAAATTCAAGCAAAACCAAAACAATGGAGACTGCTGATTCCCACTTCATGTGAGATGTAGAAATAAGGAAATCGAACAGCTCGTGGACTTCCGAACCTTGGAAGTGGAGTGGAGAATACGGGATCAACATCCAAAGAAATAATGACCAGAATAGGTCAGGCGAACGCCGCCTTCAATAGGCTCAAGCGCATATAGAATTCAAAAAATGCCTCGAACCGGCTGAAGTTACGCCTGTTCAACAGCAACGTCATTCCGGTCCTCTGTTACGAAGCTGAAACCTGGAGTTTGAACCAACAACAGGAGAAGAGAATCCTTGCATTCGAGAATAATTTTCTTCAAAGAATTTTAAATATTAATTGAGCAGACAGAATTACAAATGAAAAAGTCCGCAAACTTGCCAATCAGCCTCTGGTGACTGATAGCCAGAGACAGTACACAGAAAATTCACAAAAAATACCAGATATTTTGGTCACATATACAGTGACCGTCATCAGTAGTAAAACTAAACTAAAACAATTTAAAACAAAAGTCTATATACGAAATCAAATATAATTCTATTCAAAGCAAAGGTGGAAGCTAGCCTCTTTGACCTTCTTGGATTTGGTTCATTAGCGTTCAATGATATAACATTTGGGCAAAGGTCAACTACATTGGGTGAATTGAACTTTACTCTGTCAGATTTTAATAAATTATCATAGATAGAGTTCAGCCAAAATTCACCTGTATCCCGATTCAAAGCAATATTGTTGAATAAGATTTTCTTTATTTCAAGAGTTTCACGAACATTTTGCTTTAAACCCTGATCCCTAGAAATCAAAGAGACATTCTCGAACAAAATAAAATGGTCCGGAAAATTTAAAATATGTTCTGAAAGGGCTGGAGTAAAATCTTCAGACTTAGAATATTGCTTTAAAGCCGAAGAAATAGAATCTTTATGTTGTAATAATCTCATTTCCAAACTCTGGTTAGTACGACCAACACTCGGAGAAGGTTATTTTTTGTTCCTTACCATATATACCCGGGCTAAGTGAAAAACTTAAAAGAACTTAAAAAAACTTAAAAGAATCTACGAAGCAATGGTCTAAGGGTAGCTTTAAAGAGTAATAATACTTTGGGTAGTTTTCTAAATTCTGGGAAGGATCTAACTTCATTGGGGCAACAAAGTGGGGTTTATCGGATCCCATGTGCTTGCGGAAGCTCATATGTTGGTTTATGATTGCTATTTTCTATTCTCGAATTTTTAGGGACTCAAAGAAACCGCTCAACAGAAAATGAAGCGCAATCTCTCCTGCTTGGAACCTTGTCTTCGTCAACTGGTAACAATTCTTGAAGAGCTAAAAAATGAGCGACCTCAGTCAGATACGTCGAAAATAAGATCAAGTTTGACTTTAGAAGACTTGGATAACGTATCGGCTGGAAGACGTGACATGTCAGTACCGTATCCTCGGTCGTCTGGTGCAAGATTTTGCTCCGCAGGTAAATATATATATGTGTATATATATATATATATATATATATATATATATATATATATATATATATATATATATATATATATATATATATATATATATATATATATATATATATATATATATATATATATATATATATATAGAGAGAGAGAGTTCGGTGGCTTCGCCGCCGGGCCTCGGTACGTGGCAGGTTTCTATATATGGATTCTCATTGTCGTTTGTCTTCTAACCGTAGACAATTTGAGCCATTTCTTGACGTCATGACGTCATCACAGGTTCGCTACAACCACCCTGGGAAAAATACGAATTTTTCCTTAAAGTCCTGCCCTATTTAGATTTTTCTTGCGACCTGAAATGCTCTAATTCTCGTTTTTGCATATTTTCTAACCTCCCGTGTCCCTGCTCTCCATTTTCATTTTTGACTCTCAGATTCTCGGTGTCATTTGTATTCTAACCGTGTGATTAGAATACACTAACACACGGTTGCTCTTCATTTTTATTTTTGTCTTTCTCAGATCCTCGTTGTTTCTTGTCTGTTAACCGCGTGTGTCTTTGCACGTCATTTTCATTTTTGACATGCTCTAATTCTCGTTTTCGCATATCTTCTAACCGCCTGTTTCTTTGCTCTTCATTTTCATTTTTAACACGTTTTGATATTCGCTGTTGTATATCTTCTAACCGTATTTGTCTATCTTCTTAATTTAAAATTTTGATTACTTCAGACAATTTAGCAATGCCCTTTGATTTAGCTGCCCATATTGGTGTTGTCACATTTGCTGGTCCGGCTGTTGATTTTCACCCATTGTGAATTCAATTTTTTTCGGGCCATTCTCCCGGTCATATCACGTTTGATTGTTCAGATGGTTCCAAAGAGTCATCATTTGTAATAATTACACATTTTCTTTTTTTGGGGGGTCTTCCTACTGACATTATATAACTGGTTGCGTTCAAACCTGTAAGCTTAATCACGTGGCGAGTTTATTTTATGTAACAAGTAAAACTAAATTAAAATTTTCAGGTATTTTTCAAGTTTGGATTAAATCATTAAAGTTATTGCTCAGACATTATCCTCAAAAGCATGCTACATAATAACTTCAGCGATTCTGAAATGAACTTAAAAATTTTTTCAACTTTTTTTCATGTCTTAAAAAGACATTGCGTATACTTATAACAAAAGAAATTTGGTAATGGTGTTTTTGGAATATAAAATGAAATGACATTTGTATGCTGCTCATGATTTTTTTTCTTTTACAATAACAACATATGTAGACGTGTTTTTTTTTTAACTTAGATTTTTTTTTCAAGGAATATGAAATGATAAAAGTATGACGTAGAGCTCCGCGTCAATCTATCCTAAACTTCGTCCTCTAGGCATTGGAATTAATATCTTTACTTGCTCTACTTACTCTAGGCATTATGAACCAGCTTAAAACACCTTTTTTAGTGACTAATTACACTTGGTATTTAAATCATCCTGCTGTCTTTTCAAAGATGTTTGATTATTGAAGCTACCCCGAATTCTAGCAACGATTTCTGCTAAGCTTCAAACTTTTAGTTTTCTTTTTTAAGGTTTTTGAATTGTTGAAATTCCTTGTCAAAATATATACAAATTTTAAGCATGTTAAATTCTCCATGGATGAAAATCTTAAATTTTTCCATAAATATGACAACGTCATTGCAATACTGATGTATATAAAAACGACGTCACACAGATAAAAAAATTTTCCAGAATTAATGTTCTTATGGAATTTTCTCAAACTTCTGACCTGTCTAGATCGTTTGTTTAGGCCAGAATACCTCAGGATGCCAATTTTTCTGGAAAAATATGGAAAAATTTTCGAGAAAAAATAAATATATACATAAATACATACACAATTATTGCTCACTTGTAAAGATACTATACATTTTTGTAACTACCAGTTTTTTGCTCTTTAAGCAATTTAATGTCTTTTCATACGTTTTCTTTTCATAGATATTTGATTATTCAATCAAATCTGATTTCTAGCAACGAGTTCTACTAAGCTTCAAACTTTTGGTTTTCTTTTTTAAAGTCTTTGAATTGTTGTAATCCCCTGTTAAAATATATAAAAATGTTTTTGCAATTACCAGTTTTTTGCTCTTTACGCTTTTTAATGTCTTCATACTGTGTCTTTTCAAAGGTATTTGAAAATTGAATCAAGTCCGATTTATAACAACGATTTCTACTAAGCTTCAAATTTTGGTTTTCTGTTTTAAGGTTTTTGAATTCTTGTAATCCCTTATAAAATTATATAAAAATATTTTGCAATTACCAGTTTGTTGCTCGTTAAGCATTGTAATGTTGACTTTTCTATGCATGAAAATCTTCAAATTTTCCACATAAGTGTGACATGTTTGACAACACCATTGCAATACTGATGTATATAAAAATAACGTTACTCACATAAATAATTTTTCCAAAATTAAGTCTCTTAACGAATGTTGTCAAACTTCTGACCTATCTAGACGGCTTTTTTATACCAGAATATTCCAGGATGCCAATTTTCTCCCAAAAAATATGGAGCCGTTTTCGAGAAAAAAATAAATAAATACTAACATACACAAATATTGCTCATTTATAAAGATATTACAACTTCTTTTTTTTTTACTGGTATCCTGGGATTTTCTGACAAAAAAAAAGAGATATATATACGTCACGAGTTTGAGAAATTTCGTTAAAAGCCTTAATCTTAGAAGAAAGAAATCATATGAATAACGTCATATTTATGACCACGTTTCAAGATAAAAAATTATATAATTTTTTCCCCAGGAGCGGGCAAAAATTTATATACAATTCCTTCTTGCGGTTTATCCTCCATAGTATCATAACTTTTATTTGATCTGTATTCTCCCTCCTTGGAGGCGATTGACTATCTCAGATTAATTTTACTAACTTTCTTTTTGAGCGGCGCTCAAGTCTCACGTTCCTGTCATTTTGGACTATTTGCGAATGTTTGTGTTCGATTGATGGTACTTGTACGGTCGTACGGTGATACGGTTGCATGTCTTCTAACCGAAAACTTTGTTGTGCATCCTTTTCGTTTCAGATTCGTTGTGATTCTCGCTCTCACTTGTCATCTTACCTCGGATTTTGTTGTTTCATTTTCCTTTTATGATTCGTTGTGATGCTCGTTTTCGCATGTCTTGTAAGCACAAATTTCGTTTTACTTTTTTTTGTTTTTGTTTGGGATTCGTTGCAGTTCTTGCTGTCACTTTACTTCTAATCACAGATTTTGCTTTGCATCTTTTTTGCATGTGATTCGTTTTGATTCTTTTCGCTTGTCTTCTAATCGCAGATTTCGCTACGCTTCTTTTTCATTCATCGCTACCTCAAACATTTTTTCCTTGTCTTTTGCCATGGGCGTAGGCAGCATCTTGTGTAGGGGGGGGGGGGCAGCCGCTTCCGTGATGGAGGGATCTTACTAATACTTCTCGAGGTCCTTTGAATATAGGTCTTTAGAAACTAGTCATTCTATATTTCACTAAAACTCGGCCTTTAACATTTTCCATGTTCTACTTTTCCTGCAACAGTATAACATAATAGACCCACTGTCCTACTTCCAATTTCCAGAAAACATAAACACCACAGAGGCGATTTGACACAAATCACATTATGGTTGGATAAAAGTTTCTTCTAAGAATTCAATTCAAAAGTTTACAGTTGGGCAAAATTAAATATTAAAATTGGTATAGGGGAGACCGGCCCACGTCTAGCCAAAGCAAACAGTTTCAATACAAAAACCTATGGGGCTTCTGGTGGATTATAAACGCTCTGACAGATTGCAGTGTATTTTTTTAAAAAGTCTGACCTTAATTAATACTTTTACCAAAAATTTCATGTTCAGGTTTTATGGTGCTTAACTATGGAATTTTGTTCAATTTTGTCTGAAAGCCTACGCCTAATTACGAATACTGGAAAACTCGCGTTGTAAACTCACATTGTATTCTCCTATTATTTGCCTGTTTTTGGCAGCTTCCGAGACGTGCCATCTTCACCAGTTTGCTGTTAGTATTTTTTCATCCTGTGGGATAGTGAACTCCCATGTTCGGCCACAATACCCAGGGTAAATTCGGCATGCCGTACCAAGGTGTCCAAAAGTAGGCTATGCTTGTAAAAGCTGTGTAAACAGCATATTTAAAGGTTGAAGGCAAGCTTAATACCCAAAACTGTGTTATTTCTGGCGTTGACTAATCCTGTCAGAACAGTAGGTGAACTGAAGTTCTTTTTTATTCTGTTAAATTTCATTCAAGATAAAATGATTAAAAGTAAAACAGAAGAGAAAAGAAAGAAAGGTGACTGTGATCCAGAAGAAAATAAAATAGCAGTTTTTTCTATCTTATTCTACAAGAAATCAGTTGGATTCTCTGGAAGTACCATGGGTGTCCCTAGAGGAACGCTGCAAGACTACATAAAAAAAAATTGAGAAGCTGAATATCCCTCTAAAAAGTCTGGACCTGAATTTCCTTACACCCTGTTACAACCCATGATCAATATTTACAGAGCAACAAGCAAAAAGACTAAAAACTTACTTGAAAACGATAGCTGATATGCTTTCGACTGTATTCCCCTAGAAGTGTGTAAATTTGCATACACTTACGCCATTATTAAGAGTATAAAAGTACCGGATAATGGAACTGCAAAGGTAGTGGAAACAGTGGAGGAATTACAGGTAAAGATTGGCACCGTGGTTTTATGGATTGACTTAAAACTCTATCAGTAAGAACGCCAATAAGTACAAGCCTATGACGGACAACTGCTTTCAACTGTCACAGTGTAGGAGCTTTCTTTAACAACCTGGATTGAGGCCTATATAAACACATGTTCAGACCACAAGACATTGCAAGTTTTGAAGAATCAGGTCTGAAAAAATCCACAAGCCTGGTAAAATCATTGAACAGCGAGGCCAGAAGTAAGTAGGGAAGGTCACGTCAGCAGAAAGAGGTCAGTTGACCACGATTTGTGCTGGTGCTAATGTGTTGGGAACGGTCCCTCCTCTACTTATTTCCCCACAAAAACAGTGTCCGGAAACTTTACTCAGGGGAGCTTTACCAGGAACCATCATAATCAGCTCAGAAAATACTTCAGGCTGGATGACTGCCTCTCATTCTTTGCTTTACTTTCAGCATTTTATCAATCAACTCAAACCCAAAAAATCAACAGGAAAAAAATTATGAAAAACTCAGAAGTGCTCACTGACACCCCTATGAAAGAATGCATTACTGCTAGGATAAAAGCTGTATCTGCCAAAAAGCCCTAGTCCTGGAACGGAAGAAAGTCAGACAAGTGAAAAGACTAAAAAGCAAAAGGCGTGTCTCTGGCAACAAGAGTTACAGTTAGAGTGATGATTCTGACATAGATGATCCTGTATACAACAACTCTTCAGACCCCAGCATAGACATTGAAGACAAGCCCCCTACCAGCAACTTCTAATTTGACACTGAGAAAGTCAAGGTTGTTGATTACATTCTGATTGAACTGAAGAGCAAGAAAGGGAATTCTGTTCACAATGTTATCATTATCAAAAGTAGCAACTGAAGAACATAAGGTCCTTTTTTGGAAGAAGACTGGAGCAAGAGACTTTGCGCTAACTGACGAGATGAATAGTGTCTTAAAGACAGAAGTTGAAATAAAACTACCACCACTGAAAGGTAGAACACCAAGATTAGCGGAGCGGCTTACTTTTGGTGTTGATCAGTCAATGTATAATTTGAAATTAATACTCTTTAGTTTTTTTTAAACCTTAATGAAATTCATTTTGTAGTTTTTATGCTGACCATATTCTTTCTTAATTTTATAGCCAAAAAACAAGCTTTAATTTTCCCCTGGTCACTTTTCTTTTTCTTTTGTCCGGTGGCCAAACGTAAGGCAGAGACGACAGAACCAGTGCCGGGATGGCCCAGGTTTGGCACTCTTGACCACTTGGATAGAGAGGCATCCAGGTGGAAAAATGGGGGAGTTCTAATTGTCTTTTTCAAGGATGGTATTGAATGAGTTACTTTTGCTTTGGCATGATCAGCAACTTCTTATCGCTTGAATCAATTCATGGAGAATTAAACAAGTCAAAATCAGCCAATCGTGGGCCAGTCTCCTATATATATATCTGACCAAAAATTAATATTGAAGATTGAAACGTAAATGTTGATATCGCAAGCGATATTTGGAAATTTCTGTTTATTTCCAGCTTTTTTTAACCATCTACCAGGTAACATCCAACAAAAAATTCCAACATACGAAAATTTCTCGCTAATATCTATCGTAAATTTGAAGTTCTAGGGGAGGGCAGCTGCCCCCCCCCCCTTCCCCCCCCCTTCCCTACGCCCATGTCTTTTGCTTTTGCTATTCAGATCCATTCATCATTGTGTATAATATCCCATGATGCCATCAACAGTTTCGTTTGAATTAAGATTTTTGCTTGAATATTATTCCTCCTTCCTGTTTATCGTGATTGCAGCGGTATCTGCAGCCTGGTTAATGACAAACCTTGGCTAAACGTAACCTAAAATTTATTATTTTGAGACATAATCGGATCGAAATAAAAGGCAAAATATTAGAATCGTCATGGCTGAAAACTCTGTACATGAAACTTCCAGTCCCCTAGTTTGAACAACAAGGAAAATCACTCTTTTTTGGGAAGCACTGATATATCCTCATTTTTTCTTCTCAGAATTCTAACTTTTATGTGATTAGTATTCTCCTCTGAGGCACGATCCTTCAGTCCATTGCAATGTTGATTTCTCTCCGAATGTTCCCGCTCCATTGACGGTGCTTATTGTCACCTATCTTCTATCCGCAGATTTTGTTGTGCATCATTTTTGTTTGTGATTTTTTATGATGCTTCATGCTAGTTGTGACTTGTCTTCTAACCGCAGATATCGCTGTGCATCATTTTCGTTTACGATTCGTTGCGATGTTCGTTGTCGCATGTCTTTTAACCGTAGATTTCGTTGTGCTTCACTTTCATTCATCGTTACCTCATAAAATTTTTCCATGCAAATTGCTTTAGCTGTTTCGATCATTCATCATCTTGCATAATTTGGTATGCAGTCATAGATGCCAAAAACTTTCTTTGTCAGCTTTTTTGCTTTGATTCCGTTTTTACATGATTGAGTAACGACCAGGTGTGTTCCATCGCACATGCCCTCCGAAATATCTAAATAAGGCATTTGTATAATTTACGTGTTATTCTTTAATTTTACGTCATGGAGTGACAAATCAGCAATTTCTAATGATTAAAAAAATCTGGCTCAAATTCAATTTCTTATTGCTGTTTATCCTTTACAAATCATAACTTTTACAGGATTTGTATTTTCCTGGGATTCAATCGATTATCTCAGTATTCATTTTAAATACTTCTTTTTTTTAATGGCGCTAAACAACGTGTTCCTTCATTCCATTCTAATTTTCATTACTTTACGAATGCTTCTTGTTCGATGGATGCTCATTGTCACATGTCTTCTAACCGCAGGTTTGGTTGTGCAACATTTTCGTTTCTGGTTCTTTGGGATTCTTGCTGTCGCTTGTCTTCTAGAAACAGATATCATTTCTGATTCGTTTTGGTGCTCGCTGTTGCATATCTTCTAGCCGTAAATTTTACTTTGCTTCAATTTCGTTCATCATTACCTCATGCATTTTTTCCATGCCTTTTGCTTTAGCTGCTTGGATTTATTCGTCTTCTTGTATAATTTCAAATGACGACGTAGATTTCAAAACAATGCGATAAACCCTAGCAAAAAAAAAATTTGGTCTTTAAATGCATGTTAAAGTGCTCTTAGCTATTCATTCAATTCCAAACAATTCGTGCTTCAGCTCTCTCAAATCAAAAATCATTCTTATACAATCCGAAAAGGACTTGTCTCAAATTTTCCTCTCACTCACTCGGACTATCTATCTTGGCTTTTTGTAAAATTAGCCATGGCTTGATACATGCCAGCAACTATTTGATTTTAAATCAATCCAATCTTTCATCTCTTAATTCTATTACTACCTACCTTAGTTCTGCCCTAGGAATGATGTGTGGACGGATGATACTTATCTATCAGCAAATGAAATGACATCATTCTTATACAATCCTAAAAAGGGCTTGTCCCAGATTTGACTCTCACTCATTCGGACTATCTGTCTTGGCTTTTTCTACAATTAGCCATGGCTTGATGCATGCCAGCAACTACTTTATTTCAATTCAAAATCAACGGACTCGGTCAAGGTCTTCGGCCTCGACCTACTCAAATTTAAGATATATTTTCCTAAATATGGGCAAATCTGAACCCTTAAATTCCCTGATACTTCCTCATTTCCTCTTGTCCATAAGGTTCCCACATGTTAAAATTACCTACCTCTTTTTTTATTTTTAACCGCTTTATTCTAAAATTACCTACCTCTTTTTTTATCTTTAACCGCTTTATTGTTCCTCTCCCTACGCTACGTTTATTTCAGTATGAATCTCATCTAAGTAAAATTAATTGTGACATGCTTGTTCCTCTTGTTCTTTTTAACTTGTTTCAGTGTCCTTAGGCAAAAACTCAATATTTTTACCTGTTCCATCTCCATTATTCCAAATCTATGATGTTCCAAAACTGTCTAGAATTATAACTTTCTTTACTAACCCTGGATCCCTCCTGTTGTCAGAAAGCATTTAATTAAATGCCAACTTATGATTCATTTCCTCTGACAGTATAGTTATTTTTTATCAAAAAACACCGTATTGACTAAGTTTATGATTCAAAGTGGAGGAAGTAGACTTTAATCCCCCCTTAACCTGGAACAAAATGCATTGTATACTGACGAATTTACAGTCTCCTCCATATAAACCTTTAAATAGTTCTAAGTGAAGACTTTAACTCGGTAATACACTCCTGATCCATTTTTTGATTATAGTCCTGTCAATTGTTGATTACTTTTTGTTCTTTTTCGCTTTTGACATGCCTTTGTTCATTTATTAGAATTGTATTTTTGCCTCTTCAGTAAAACTTCTCATCATCTTCTTTGTTTACTGCTTTATACTTGCATTCAATTATTTTGTCATTTTCCTACGTCCACAAGATTCAAGATTTATTTATTTAAAGCAGCTTTGATAGTATTGGCAAAAGCCTCAAAAATTACGCTATCTGTTACGAAACTGGGAAAAAATGAAATAAAAAAACTAAGGATGTAACTAACTTGTATAAAACAGAATAAAAGAATTGCTTAAGCGATTCGTTCTATATCTTATTGGCTTGAACTTGTTCGTGTGTCGAGTATTGGCTTTGGGGGCAATAGGGGGAGGCCAAAACGTACTGTGTTTTTTACTAGTGAGAAGCAACTGTCCAACTTTGTACATGAGATGGAATCTCCGTTGTCTCAGCGTTGGTATTTTCAATATTGTAGTTGCAGTTGCATACGTGCCATATTTGGGGTCAGGTATGATTTTTGTCGCCCGTCTTTGAACAGCCTCGACATTGTCATTTAAGTAGTCAATTTTGTGCACTTGTGGTACCCAAACAGGGCACGCCTATTCTAGCATGGGACGTACATTGTGGATAAACGGTAGTCGTAACTGATTCACTTGGAAACCTAGTCGTCGGAGTGTAGTTAGTGATCGCAAAGCATAGTTGCCATTTTTCACAAGGCTAGAAACATGGTAGCGGACAGAACAGTCAGTACTAAAAGTCACAGCAAGAATAATTGCAGTTGAAGGGTTAGGGAACCGGGGTTCAGTACAAGCTACGTCCCTTATAAGCGGATTAAAATGCATCACTTTTGTTTATTGACTTTAATTTGAAATCCATTATCCCTTCACTGATCAGTGAAACTGTCTTTCAATTCACCTTGGAACTGGGGTATTGCTTGGGATTTATCCATGAGAAATTTGAGCAAGGCGGACAGATCATCGACGTATTTTAAAGCGTTCATCAAAGTCAACGAGAACTTAGTTGATTACAAGCAAGAATAGTAAGGCAGCCAACTTGGTATCTTGAGGGGCACCACACATTATTTCAGCCATTGAGAGTTGAGCTCTCCGGCAAAAAGCGCATAGACACACTGGTGATGGGTTCTGAGGAAATCGACTATCAACAGCAGGGTCCGTTTTCTACCTCCTATTTGTTTCAGGTTTTGTACGGCACTGATTTGGCGGATTAAATCGAACACTTTACGGTCATCAGCGAGCAAAAGGTCTACTACTGTGTTTCCTCTCTATCCATTCAGTTATCAGGTGATAGAGATGCACAAATAATGGGTAGGGCTGCTTCAAACTGAATTTTTGATTGATCTTTTTAGTATGGATGTGGATAGAACTGCGCCTGGGAACTTCGGACTGCTTCAAGCTATATCTGATTTCGAACTTTACATTTATCCTATTTTTGTTTCTTTTTACTGGCTTCTATTTACATTTGCCGAGAAAAAAGAAAAATAAGATGTGATAAAATTCGCGACAGTTACACAAACAATCATTTTTGAAATTCTAAATTTGGTACTATTTTCGTACGTCTTTTCATAAAGCAAAATTTTCAATTACGATTAGTAAACTACTAAGTTTTACCGAAAGAGCAATTTTTTTTAAAGTAATTTGCATAAACAGGAAATAAAACTCTGTACGAGTTTCTAGACCTTTCTTGGGTCATCAGGATTAACCTGCTAAATCTAGAGTTCCCTAACCACTGGGCTTAAATTTCTGTGTTCACAGATTTAATTGTTTTGAACGCTTCTTATATCAAGATTTAGACGCCGCATCTTGAAAGTAAGATTAATTATGTATATAGCAGATTGCCCATAGTTTAAAGTGTCATGCGGTGGTGGATTTTGGTGGGACGAAGGGGGGGGGTGAAAGGGCGTCTAGCTGGAACGAACCTAAAAACTCACTGTAAATAAAACAATACTTGTGTATTAAATGCAATATTTAAGTTCAAAGAATAAAAAAACGAATTGAAAAATACAGGAGCTCGTGTCAGAATATACTTTGGAAGGGAGAGAGGGTAGATATTGTACTATTTTTGAAAAGTATAAAGGGTTGAATTCCTGCCGTGACTTCCTTAAATGAGGGATAAAGTCCACGTGGGTATCTCAGATCTTCCAAATTCTGAAAAATCAAACCAAACTGAAGATTTTCACGAATTAAAAGATAACACGTCAAAAGAAAATAAAAATTATGCAACAATTATTCTAGGTAAGAAATTTGGATATGATATATGTTTGGTAAAACATTTACCCTTTCTGTAGACTAATTTTTTTCTTGTTGTTTGTTTTTACTTGAGTTTGTTATTTGGACTGATGAATAATTGTAGGGATGCTGGTCTGCTTTGGAAGGCCATCCTATTCGAAACGGGTTCCAACAAATGGGCCAACAGAACTGAAAACCCCTCGATCATTGTCCACCAAGAAAGATTTGCTTTCAAATAGAGCATCAAGTATCGAACCTCAGTATGGGCTTAAGTATCCCTTGCAGCAGGTTGGCCAAAGTCCTACCGGAGAGCCGAGTACTTCTCTCTCTTACCACTATTACTTGGACAGGGTAAGTGGTGTTTATCATAAAAGTTGCATTGGTTCTAATTTGTCTGTTTTTTTTCTAATAGAATTGCCAATGGTGAAGTTGGTAGTTGTTGATTTGGTGCCTGCCTACAGGTAGCTGAAAATACTTTCCCATTTTTAATTTATATTTGCTCAGTATTGAAAAAGGAGCTTGGCTCCATAAAAAAACATTAATAGTTTTTTCTTTATAGTCTAGAGTTTTTACATAAATTGCTGGATTGCAAATGGAATCAATTTTTTCCCCGCTCCCAGATGCAAGAGATATTGGCGTGATATTCTTAAGACTGCGGGTTAAGCTGAAAGTAAGCAACAGATTTTTGCTGTAAAGTAAAAATAGTAATCTAAACTTTGATGCTTCAAAACTCCAAAATATTATATAGAAACAATTTTGAGCGTGTCCTTTACATAGTTTTGTCATGATCTACGAATCCGAACAGAATATATAGCTCAAATAATATTTTTGGTTGATTCGCCTAGCTCCTGGAATCGTCGCCAGTGAGGACAAACGAAATATTGATAGGTCAAGTATTCAAAATTGCATTGAGCAGCTGGACGATGTGGCTTCATTCTCTTATAGTGTGAAAAATCATAGCCTTTTAGACCGAACCAAATGGTCAAATTAACAAACTAAATCATGGGCGTATGATCCCGCTGGTCATTGGAGCAGTATTTTCATGTTCTCGGTTGTCAATCATTTATAATCCAGATTTTACAATCCAGTTTTTTAGCGAAAGGGTCCCTTGTTGGATAGTGCTTGAATTAGTGGGAACTAACTCAAGTATGTTTATCCAAATAATGTTCTATATCTCCTATATTACTATAACTTAGGTTCTATACTACTTACTATAACTTAGGTTCGCAACTGCAAGTCTGACCACTGAAAACAAGCTAGAGAAATCACTTTTATTTTATTACTCATTTTCTCAAAAAAATAACTGAATTCATTCCAACAGTGCGATTCTATCCCATTGATATTAAAAATGGGTATCCATATTGGAACCTGGTACAATTATTATGCGCTTAAATGTTCAAATTCTTCCGCTATTCAATCATATTTGATATACAAAGAACTTATGAAAGTTTGATTTTTCCTCAGCTCCTTGTAATTGAAATTTTCCTTGATTTGGCATAAGAACTTTGAAACCATGTAATTCTTCAGCAGCCTTCACCACGTTAAACTGATTATCACATGCGCAAACACTTTCTGGCACAAGAGAGTTTTATGTGACAGGCTATTTTAAATTTCATATCTTTTAGAGTCAGTAACCTTGTCAGGTTGAGATCTCAGGTTTGAATTTTCTGTCATTATTTCCATTTCCCGATTTTGCTGCAGCTTGGAAAGAAGTCTTCTTTTTACGGTTGAAGGACCTTCTGAACAAAGATTTTTATTTCTGCTATAATCTGAATCCAAATTTGAATGATTATTGTCACTTACTAAATCATTTTTTCCTTACGATAAAAGTTTAAAAAATCCTCGATGCTAAAACCTCTTTAATTTTCTTTCTTTTAGCTTTCTAAAAGTTTTCTAAAATGTTTACAATTTTAACACTAGTCTTGTTAATTTCTCATCGGAAGATATAAAAGTATTCTAACTGTTATATGCAGTTCTTATTTTTTAGCGTTCTCGGGGTCGAACAAAACCTCGAATTTCTCAAGATGAAAAGAAGATAACTGATGAGAATAAGAAGAAAGTTACTATTTATGATGCTTCTGGACTAATGCCATTAAGCAAAGATCTCGCTAAAAAATACAGGTAAACAGTACACATAGCATAATTGGTATTTGAGCAGTTCAGACGCAAAATTCATTAAGTGAAAGAAATAGATGGATTTTAAGCGATTGTTCTAATGCACTAGCTACCTTGTTATAAAAATTGTCATCATATGTCACCAAAAATATGTTAACTTATGTGCGTAAGTTTGGACAAAATGTTTAAGTACTTTTGAGTATGTGTTTAGTCAACCGGTTAAAAAAACGATGAACATCAATTTCTTATTCAAAAATCCATATAAAGGGTGACAGAGTGATAAGTAACTTTAAAAAAACAAACAATAAAAGTAGAAGAAATAAAAAGAAATTAACGACAGCAGCTAAACCACTATAATTTTTTTTATGGGACTGTTTTTTAAGATATCAGTATCTGAAAATTAGGTCCTGTTCATGGCGTTCTCACTTGCGTATGCGTTCTTTTGATCTGCTGATGAGATATATTTCTATATTGTAAGTTAAATCTTATGTGTTAGAATGTTAGTTTTGTTAACATCAGCACAAATTTTCAACGTGGAAATTGAATTTTTATTTCTTTTTTATTTCATGAAAATATGTGTGCTGTGGTAAAAAAAAAAGTTTATTTTTTCCAAACTAGTCAAATTAATAGAAAATTTTATTGTTATTTGATTGCTGCTCCTTTCATATAAAGAAGTAAATATAATATTATTTTAAAGGAGAGTTTTACTTAAACAGTTTAAATGCCGAAATCATTATTTTTTCATAAAAATCAACTATATTAAAGTAAAAACTGAAGTGAAGTTTTTATACAAATAAAAATTTCTTTCAATATATTTGTAACCATTCTGATATAAAAAATATCACATTTTTAAAATCTAGACAGGAATACACAAAACAAGTTAAAAATCGAGTTTTCAATCTGAAACTGATGAATCGGTAGATAAGTCAAGCAAAGAACATTGTTTGATGCTCTAGTCGTCTTCCATGTTCTGACAATAAGCTAAACATTACTTGTTCTGTTTTTTTTGTTCCCTAGGCCGTTGGCCAAAGAAATTTAACAATTCTAGCTCTAAGAAACGATTTACATAAGGTCTTTGTGTGAGAACTTGTTTCAAATTGACTTTCCAAGATAATCTCCCATGTTATTAGTGGGAAATCCAAATAGCTTTGATATCTTTGGATAGCTTAACTCAAAGACGTAAAAATATAAACTTGCAACATATTGTTTAACTATTCATGAAGGTATGACAGAAAGTAAAATCAAAAATCGAATTTTGGCTCCACTTCGGATCTCTTGGCTTGTTCCAAGGAATCTAAAATCCGTTGATCTTCAGAACAGAAATCTTTGAATGTAAGTAACTACTTGAGTTCTGAGTGGCCTAGTAGCGGGGTATATTTAACATTTCATTGTTATCCATTTCGCGTTTAGGCCTCCTAGAAGCCTAATCACTGATGTTATTTGCGTGAGTGAAAAATTCGTCTGGAGTTCAAATAAGAGCAAAAATTTATTTTGTAATTTCTTTGTCTTTCACTCTCTTCTTTCTTTTCAAACTAAGCTAGTAACAGTGTTTACATTCATAGCACATTTCAGAATTTTCATGTTCCCTCTGTTGCATTGTATTTTAAGATACAGAATAAAAGCAGTAATAAGTAAACTTGATAGATCTTTTATAGATAAACATAGAAATAGCCCTTGAAGGTGGGCCATCAAAGGTTTTTTTTTAGAATGGGAAAATTTTTGGAATTGGAAGTTGTTTTAACGTTTTTCTTGGGGTGGTCCTTCATGCTGCAGAAATTTTTGCTTAATAGGAAGGGTAAGATGTGTTATAAATGTACGCACTGATACTAGCATAAATTGGAAAGAAAGAAGAGAGTGAAAAACAAAAAAAAGCTCAAAAATGAAGTTCTATAAGACTATTTCATGGAAAAGCTAAATTAAAAAGACGACAGAAGGAAAAAAAATTGTAAAATTTCTTCAAAGCTGTCTTAATCAGTTTGACCTGTGTATGGTGTCCCTGTCGAAGTGGTATCAGTGGATTAAGCGTAATAAAATCTCTATACAATTTTCCGTACAGTTTCCATGGCAAAACCTTTTATTTTTTGAAAATTCTGTTCTTCAGGCACTAACTCTAAAGATGTTCATGATACCAATTACTGTTTTTCAATGCTTTTATCAATCTTGGTGTTATTTTCTATTGTGCGGGTTTCTTCGTTGAAATACGCTATATAAATGACAATTAAATCTTTAATACATGTGTTTACTCATTCTTCGTTCATTGCTAGCCAAATAAATGAATAAGTAAAAATAGAAATCCTGCTTGCGTAGCCTCGTAGTGGCATCGGGGTGGACACTTCACGAGTTTTCCTAACTAAAACTGTAACTGCTAACAGCCCTGCTGGGTGACCTTGAGGAGTGGCGGCCCTCGAGTAAATTATAGCCTAGTAAATGACACAGTATTTGCATTGGCCACTTATTAAATGGATAATTATTCTAGGTTTGGTGGTCTTTTTTGGGCTTAGAAACCCCTTCCTAGCTAAGTTATCTGTTATAGGTTGCCTCCTTGTAGAAGCATATTATTTGTATGCGTGCATATACAATGAGTCGGAGATAATAGGCTTGAGATTTTTTGTCCAGGACTTTGACTCTTGTTGATAGAAGAGCATCGCCAAGTGTGGAAAACCATGTTGTGACCACGATGGACCCAGGATTGCACATAACCTCTATTCAACTGGAGATTCCAGAGACTTCTTGCTGTACGGGTCTAAGCCGACTTAATTGCTTCGTGTAGTATGGGAGAAGATTTGCTTGTCCTCGTCCTGTTCTCGTACTAATTCGGGGACCATTGCTTTTCCTGTGGCCATAATTATTTCAATAATTTAAAGGGTATTAAAATTGCAACTTGGAATGTAACAACGTTAAAAAATGACTATCGTATTGACATTTTGATTGACAAATTCAGACGCTTTGAACTGGACTTATTAGGAGTTTCAGAAATTCATATCCAAGGGGTAGGAAATATGAAATTAGGTGATAGGGAATTCATTTACTCAGGCAGTAAGGATAAGGTGCATATGCAGGGAATAGGGCTAATGATGAATAAGAAAGCTGGTAAGTCATGTTCAGGCTGGGGAGGTGTTAATGATAGAATGATGGTCGCTCATTTTATGACTAAAGAGTGCAGGATATCAGTCATAGTAGAATATGCCCTTGTAGAAACCGACTGATGGATATAGTAGTGACTCGGATGAATTTTACTTACAGCACCAGGAACAAATCCACAGGGCTCTAGGTAGTAATATGGTAGTTTTATTAAGGGATTGTAATGCCCAGGTCGGTAGAAATAGGGATAGATGGTGTCCTAGCCTATGTAAATTTGGCGTATGAAAAGAAAATAGTAATGGTTGCAGACTGCTGCAGTTTTATAGGTATAACAGTCTAGTTATTACCAATACACTAGTTACTATTTATGCGTACTAGTTACTAGTTATCATACAATACACTAGTTACTAGCTAGTCACTAGTTATGACCAATTTGGTCATAAAATGAACCATCAGTTAACATGGTATTTTCATGACGGTAAAACAGCTAATCTTATTGATTATGATATTGTAAACCGAAGACCGGCAGAATCGATATAAGATACTAGGGTATATAGGATGGAGATGTGCTTTTATTGATGTTAAAAATAAAGCTCACCATTTAGTTGTGTCTGGGGTTAATTCAAAGCTGAAATTTAGGAAGGGTAACTACCTTCCGGGGATCTATGACGTTCTTAGACACAAGGATGAAAATTTTAGTGAAACTTTCCAGAAACAGTTTAATGCTAAACTGTAGAGTTTAAAATTTAGCAATATAGATGGATGGAATAGTTGTAGGAAAATATTTTGTAAAAGTCGCTGTTAGTGTCTTAGGGAAGAAGGTTAGAAACGCAGCTGGGAATATTAGTGAAAAGGTTTTATGTTTAATTGAGATGAAGATGGGCTTGTACAAGAATTATTTGATTGATAGATCATATGAAAATAGAGAAAGCATTAAAATATGAATTAAGGAGGTGTGAAGTGGAGACCATAGAAAAAATTGCCGAATATCTGGAATATACAGCCATACAACATAACAATAAAATATTGTACTGGCATGTTAATAAGTTGAGAGAGAATAGTCAAGTCAACCTGGACTTGTGCCAGTTAAAGATAGGATCGAAGCCACAATTAGTGATTTTAGAGAGAGATGGGATGAACATTTTGGGAATATGCGAAACCGTGATAGAGTTTCAGGAAAAGATATAGAAAAGAATGACAAAGTTTGTGACATTTTAAATGTGAAGGAAGATTTATTTTGTGAAGAAGAATCAGTGACAGTACTAAAAAGATTAAAAAACAATTAGGCCCTGGTGCAGATAGTGTGGTAAATGAGTTTTTATTTTTCAATATGTTGGTTTTGAGGTTCGAGATAAGCTACTGAAGATAATAAAAATGATTCTTGAAAAAGGGAAAGTACCTAGTTACTTTAGGAAAACTAATTAAACCCCTCCATAAGAAAGGTGAAAAGAGTGAGTGTGGTGCTGCAAAGGAATTAGCTTGGTTTTTGTAGGAAGGAAATTACTTAGTAGGAATGATACTTTTAGAATTAGAAATGCTGTAGATAGTATTTAGAAAAGAAGGGTTGTTTTAGAAAGGGTTGAAAATGCGTCGACTAAATTTTACTCTTAGATTAGTAATTGAAAAGTGTCTGAGTCATCCGACACCTCTTAGTTTTATAGATTATGATCAAGTGTTTGATTCAGCTGATAGAAGAGCCTTAATGAAGATCCTATTATTGCATGATATACCAGATAAATACATTAAAGTGATTAGTGATATATGCGAGAATAACATTGCTGCGGTTAAGAATAACATAGCTGGTTTCGTATTAAATCAGGAATTAAGCAGGGTTGCATTCTATCTCCATTTATGTGGATAATTTTTGGTGGATTAGGAGTACAACAAAGGCGATGGGAGAACACGGACTCTATTTGGGAAGTAAAACTCTCCTAGGCTTAGATTATGCTGAAGATTTAAGCATCCTAGATGAAAATATTAGCAAAGTGAATGAATTTTCAGAAGTTTTATGAGTTCAAGGTGCAAGAATAGGTTTAAAATTTTGTGTTAAGAAGACTAAGTCGTTAAGAGGAGATTGATGAAGGTGATCGTTAAGATGAAGGTGAAGAGGAGATTTTAGGTAATGAGAAGATGGATTGAGTGGACAGCTTCACTTACCTAGGTAGTATTATTAGTAAAGATGGTGGTTACAGTGAAGATGTTAGAAGCAGTATAGCCATGGCCAAGGGTCTTTTTTCATACTTGAAAAAAGTTTGGAGGAATAGGAAGATAAGTCTGTGAACCAAGATTAGAACATTAGAAGCTGTAGTGATGTTAGTGGTCAAGTATGGCTCGGAAGCGTGAGAGCTCCAGAAAACGGATTTGCTAGATGTTTTCCAAAAAATTGCTAATGAATCGTTTTGAGTACCCGACTGACTCACCATATCTCAAACAGTAAGCTGTATGAGAAATAAGGTTCAATCCTGCTTTCTAGGGCCATAATGAGAGAAAGGATGAGATAGCTATGATACGTTCTGCCAATGAATGGTGACAGATTGCCAAAGATTGTCCTTGTTGGCCAACGGTCTTGAGCCAAGCGATAAACAGGTCATCTCTGAATGGGTTGGGATGATGTCACAAGGAGGGATTTGTGGGAAATAGATACTTCTTGGAGGCATTGGATAGAAGAGGGAGACTTTGAATAGATTGGGATGGAGGAGGAATATGCGTAGCTGTGTTGGCCTAAGGCTGTTTGGTGCTGCGGTTAATTGTTAGTAGTAGTAGTTTTTATTATTAGGAGGATTGCCCCCCCCCCTTCGACATTTTTTTCCAACTAGTACAAAATTAACAAAAATGCACATCAACAAATTTTGCCTTTTTTTTTTTGGAAAACCCCTCCCCCGAAAAAAATACCCCACCTTCCAACAGAAATCCTGGATATGTCCCTGCCTTTGCATTCTGCATAAATTTCTTGCAAGATAAGATGCAATATCAATTTAAGTTTAATTTTAATTTTTTTTTTTCAGGCTTGACGATAAAAATATATCTGAATGCTGTCGACAGAACGCAGAAGCTGCTGCTCAGCTGGGACGACGTGACTTGGTGCATGTATGGAACGTTGCTGAAACAATAACATCACCTCTTTTGGCACCAAGCGATAATATAGATGCTGGCACACCATGGGCTCAACATCCGGGGGGGAGGAAACTAGCTGAAAGCCTGTAATTTTCTTTAGTTGAATTTTCGAATAAGGCTGATCATCAACAAAGCCCTCGAACAAGGGACATCAACAAAGCCCTTGTTATCTATGTTTTTACATCAAAATGTGTTTATATGATCAAAATATAATTATTCTAATTCCTGTCTTAATTACCCCTCATTCATTTAACTTTAACTGTTCCTTCCTAGGATTAATTAAGAAACTTTCCGAAAAAAAAGTTTTTTTTTAAAACAAGTAAAGATTAAACTTAAGATAGGAAGAAATATAAACCTACAATAACTCAAACTTAAAACGACCAGAAATTACTATTAAAGAATAAATGAAATTCAAAACGAACAGAAATCAAATAAACAATCATAGGAAAAAACATGCAGCAGGTACTAATATAAATGAATAAATAAATCTTAAAACGAGGAAAGCATAAGTTGAATATGTAAATCAAGCTTAAAACGAACAGAAATTAAATAAACAATAATAGCAAACAAACAAACAATAGTTACTAATATAAATGAATAAATAAATCTTAAAACGAGCGAAACTTAAATTGAAAAGAATCAGAAATTACTATTAAATAATAAATGAAACCGAAAACGGACAGAAATTGAATAAACAATCATAGCCAAAAAACATACAGCAGGTACTAACATAAATGAATAAATAAATCTTACAATGAGGAAAGCTTTAATTGAATATGCAAATCAAGCTTAAAATGAACAAAAATATTTTGCTATTGAAGCATAAATGAAACCCCAAACGGACAGAAATTAAATAAACAATCATAGCAAACAAACATATAATACGTACTAATATAAATGACTAAATAAATCTTAAAACGATCAAAACTTAAATTGAATATGCAAATCAAGCTTGAAACGAACAAAACTCACCACAAACAAAAATTTAAGTTTTGCCTCCTTCTCTCACTGTAAAAGTGTAAAACCTACAGCCTAATTGGCGCTTTACTGAAAACTCTTATGTGTCTTGAATAGCCTTTAAAAGTTCAAATAAAATCAAACTGATTATTTGATATATAATGATACTAATTGTTGAAAAACCATCAGTTCCAGATTTTGTTTCACTATAATTTTTATTTTCATTTTTAATGCTGTAGTAATTGGAAAAGAAAATATTTGTAGTATATTTCGTTTTCAGTGAAGCACCAATGACGCAGTAGGCTTTAGACTTAAGTTAGGGAAGTGGGCAGTATCCAAACTTTTGTTTGTAGTGAAACTATATTTGTCTTGAATAGTCTGGGAAAGAACTAATAAAATTAGACTGAATATTTAATATATAATGATATTAATTGCTAAAAGCTCATCAGTTCAAAACTTAATTTAACTGTACTTTTTATGTGTATTTTCAATGTTGTCTACAAAAGAAAATATTTGCAATATACTTCGTTTTCAGTGAAGCACCACTGACGAGCTTGATTTGCATATTCAATTTAAGTTTTGCTTGTTTTAATATTTATTTATTCATTTATATTAGTACCTATTGTATGTTTGTTAATTATGATTGTTTATTTAATTTCTGTTCGTTTTAAGCTTGATTTGCATATTCAATTTATTCAATTTTTTGTTTTCAATAAGAACGAAATATATTACAAATATTTTCTTTTCCACTTATTACAGCATTGAAAATGAAAATAAAAATTACAGTGAAATAAAATCTTAAACTGATGATCTTTCAAAAAGTAATATCATTATACATACAATATTCAGTTTGATTTTATTTGAACCTTCAGAGGCTGTTCAAGACCCTTATAGTTTTCAGTAAAACACCAATTACGCAGAAGGTTTTAAAATTTTACAGTGAGAGAAGGAGACAAAGCCCAAACTCTTGTTTGTAGTGATTTTTGTTAGTTTCAAGCTTGATTTTCATATTCAGCTTAAGTTTCGCTCGTTTTAAGATTTGTTTATTCATTTATATTAGTTCCTATTGTATGTTAGTTTGCTGTAATTTTTTATCTAATTTGTGTTCGTTTTAAGCTTGATTTGCATTTAATTTAAGCTTTCCTCGTTTTAAGATTTACTTATTCATTTATATTAGTACCTATTTTGTGTTTTTTTGCTATGATTGTTTATTTATTTTCTGTTTGTTTTGGATTTTATTTATTCTTTTATAGTAATTTCTAGTCGTTTTGAGTTTGAGTTATATTTCTTATGATCATAAGTTTAATATGGCCTTTACTTTTCTTTAAAAAAACTTCTTTTTCGGGAAGTTTTTTTAAATTAATATCTGTTCATTTTTTATTTCCAAAGTTTCAAGTTTTTCAAAATTCTCTACTTCGAAATAATTTTTTATTCCAAAATAAATTAACAATTTTGGAAAGAACTAATAAAAGTAAAATGAATATTTGACGTATAATGATATTACTCGTAATTGCTGATCGCCAAGATTTTGTTTCACTCAGGGTCGGATTTAAAGCTTTGAGCTTCTAGGTCCAAGCGTTTTTGCTGCTCCGTTTTTGCAAGATTTTCGGGGAAATCCCCAAAACTTCGGGGATAGTGAAAACCGCAGGACCTAGTGGGCCTATTGGTAAATCCTGGCCTGATTTCACTGCAATTTTCATTTTATTTTCAATCTTGTAATAAGTACAAAAGAAAATATTTCTAATATGATTTGTTCTATTAAAGCGCCAAATACACAGTAGGTCTTATGTTATCACTGTTAGAGGAACGGGATGTAGCCAAACTCTAGTTTTTAGTGAAGAATATAGGTGTCTTGAAGAGTTTTGGAATGAACATATAAAATTAAACTGAATTCCGTGACTTTTGGAATAAAATGTTGTTAATAAGTTATTTGTTTTTTGTTTGTGGGTTTTTTGGGGGGGTGGGGGGGGGTCGGACCCTCCGATCACTTTCGACTCTTAAAAACAACACTAGAAATTCTGATTGACAATCAAATGAGTCCCCTCCGAAGTTTATACGACCATTCCTTCCATAGAACCTTATATGCCCTTAGGGCACATTTTACAACATTTTCCCCCAGATTCTTGGGGGCCGTTTTATCCCTGGAGTTTTTCTTATATTATCTTCGGTCTATTTTTAACAAAATGACTATATTAAAAAAAAATCGATTGGACGCATCTGGGGAAGACAAGGTTGGGACGGAGGAGGGCTAGTGGCCATTGAATCACTTTTGACTCTTTAAAGGGGAATTAGAACTTTCAATTTTATAATGATTTGAGTTCCCTCCAAAGTTTATGCGACCCCCTCTTCCATAAAACGTTATATACCCCCGCGGCATGAGTTACAACCCTTTCCGGGTCTCGGGGGGGGGGGGCTATTTTGACAACGAAGTTTTTGCTAACTGATCATTGGATTATTAAAAAAAAAAACTGGCTATCTCGAAATTGTCATTGGATAAATTTGGGAAAAAGAGGGTGTGTGGTTTGGGGGGGGGGGGGCGGTAGATGCCCTCCGTCATTATAAAAAAGGTACCGTAGTTACCATAAAACGGCAACTAGAAGATTCAATTTCAAATTAAATGAGCAACTTTCGAAGTTCTTACGACCACCTCTTACATAAAAACATTATATGCCCCTGGAAAATAACTTAAAACACTTGCCCCCGGGGTCTGGGAAGATGAGTCGACCCTGGAGTTTTGTTATTTCATGTTTGAGCTATTTAAAAAAAAATAGCTATCTTAAAATTGATATCGGATGGGTTTGGAAAAAAAGGGCGTGGGGGGGACTCTTAAAAAGTGAACTAGAACATTCAATTTCCAATCAAATAAGCCCTCTTTGAAGTTTATACGAGCATCCCGTTCCATAAGAGCCATATATACCCTCAGGGCATAATATACGACGCCTGCCCCTGGGACCCCGGGGGTTTTCTCGACACCAGAATTTTGCTATCCGACCTTTGAACTATTTTTAACAAACTTACTATTTCAAAATTTTTATCGGGTGGGTTTGGGGAAAAAGGGCATGGGGGGCTACTTGCCCTCGGATCTCTTTTGACTCTTAAAACGTGAACTAGAACTTTCAATCAAGGGAGCCCTCTCTTTAGTTTATACGAGCATCCCTTCCATAAGAACCATATATGCCCGAAGGGCATAACTTACAACGCCTTTCTCGGGCCCTGGGGGGTTGCGTCGACACTGGAGTTTTTGAAAGTGAACTAGAACAATCAATTTCCAGTCAAATGAGCCCCTTCTGAAGTTTATACGAGTATTCCTTCTATAAGAACCATATATGCCCGAAGGGCATAACTTACAACGCCTTTCTCGGGCCCTGGGGGGTTGCTCCGACGCCGGAGTTTTTGAAAGTGAACTAGAACAATCAATTTCCAGTCAAATGAGCCCCTTCTGAAGTTTATACGAATATTCCTTCTATAAGAACCATATATGCCCCCAGGGCATAAAAGAAACGTCATGAAAAGAAAAATAATTAATTTAACTTCTTTTGACTCTCGACACTCAATCTTATCAATTTTAGCTTTAAAGTAAAGAACTATTTTCATCTTTTAACATTGTATACAGGAATGCGATCATGATAATGAAATTATTTCAATGTAATATAATGATTGAAAATATCAACTTTATAAAATATGTTGAGAATTTCATCAAAATTTTAGTTCTTTTTATGTTTTTAGGGCAAAGGTACTTGCTTGCAAAAGTTTTGCTACGAGAAGCGAACCAAAAGAAAAGTTGCTTGGTTGGGAGTTGTTCATTTTATAATGGGCAAATTCAAGTCACTTAGGTCCACTGAAAAAAATTAACTAGGATTGATACCACTTATCCCACTGTCGACCATTAAAGAAGAATGGAGAAAAAAAAGAATCAAAATTACATAATTTGTGTGTGAAAACCATAGCTTAACAGCATTAATAAAAAGAACAGAAAAAATGAAATATTTTGTTTTGACTTGTCTACCACCAAAAAATGTTTTGTTTTGAAAATTTTGCATCATATTATAAAAATAAGTCTTCTAATGTTCATTATGCCCTTTACAGAATAAGTCACTATGTCAAAATCAACGATGTTCAAACTGCAGCAATGCTAAGCTGTGTCTTTGGCAGCAAAACTGAAAGCCTTTTAAGTCGAAAGATGAAGAACCTATCAGCGTCAAATAATTTTAACGTAAGTTCCTTATAATCTGTGTTTGGGTATGTGTTTTTACCTAAGTTCCTTATAATCCGTGTTTGGGTATGTGTTTTTTACGTAAGTTCCTTATAATCCGTGTTTGGGTATGTGTTTTTTTGTCGAAGTTTTAAAGGTTCGTTGACAATTGAATGATATGAAGAATGGCTAAGTTGCATACTCTTACGCATGGATGCGTACAAGTCGAAACGTTAGAAAAGTGGGGAATCAAAGAACATCCATCGGGGGGAGGGCGACACGGCTAATGCATTAAAAGGGGAACTCGTTTATGCCAATCGAAAATGTACAAATTTCCTGGGAGATTTTTCGAGCAATTTTTAAAGGCATGCCCCTAAAGCCACTGTATAAGTATACTAATATTTAATATTTATGCTATTATTTTGTGTTTCTTCATAGGTCTAGGCAATTAAACAATTTTTTTCATTTTGAAAATCGACGTCAGTTTCAATGTTCCAAGATGAAACGATTCATAGGCAAAATTTCAGTTTTAAAGCTGAGAACATTGAGCGTGGTAAGAAAATGTAAGTGTCTTCCTTTGCTATAGCTCTAAAAAAAATTTAAAGAAGAAAGAATTCACTCTTCCGTAACTGATTTCTTCCATTGGCTTCCGTAAAATAAAAGGTTTCAAATCATAGTTTTCCGTCATAGTCCCCCTCTCCTCTTTTTACCTTACAACTGTTAAACTTTTAATTTACAAATTTAATTATCTTTCGATTTATTTCTTTTTTAGCTTTTAGTGCAAGACGAAATTATCCTTATACGTTTTTTTTTAATTTAATTCAACTTATTCTTTTTTTAATTCCACAATTTTTTTTTTACTATTTTGACATTTTGCACTGTTTTGACAACTGTTATTATAGAACCTTTTTGACTTTCTGGAACAAAAATTCCAGACTTATGTTTGGTTGTTTATTTTGTATTTTTTTTTACACTTGGGTTTGTGATAGCCATTTTTTAGAAAAAAAAATCTAATCTTATCATAAGTACTAAAACTGTTAAATCTACAAAAAATAAATTTTGATAAAAATTAAACATTTCTTTAGTCCTTATTTTTTCTTATAATCTATTATTGAGGCAACGGAGGGAATGGAGAGTTAATGACACTTGGGATAGTTTATGCGTTCGTTTTAATTGTTTCTACGCATTAAACAGAAGTCAATTTACACGTTTTTATTGGAACAATAAAAGAGTAACCTGGGAGTCCCTGCAATACGAGCGCATACTGAATGTTTTTCTAAGAATTTCAGCACCAGAATTTGATGGTGGTATAGTATAATTATTTGTTGCTGCGTTGCCAGAAATACATCCAAATCAATGTTGGGTCTGTTGGCTCGTTAGAATTTTTCGAACTCTGGAAACGTTTCATTCGATCAAGAAGAAAGACAATCCTAGACAGGTCCTTATATCCAGTCTAGACAATACATGTGCTAAAAGCATCGTTGCCCGGATAATTTTTGGTTTCTGTTCTTATTAAAGTCTTCTTGGTATTGTGAGCGAAAATGTTCAAGTGATAGACCAGAAATTTTTCAAATTTCAGTTTATATTTTAATGGACACCGAAAGAAAAGAGCAATGACAATTAACGAAAATATTTGGCTTTAGCTTACTTTATGTATTAATTGTTTGCACAGTGCCCCTCTGAGACATCGTTCAGTGTTTTTTTTTTTTTTTTTTTTTTTTTTTTTACTCTCACGAAAGAGATCTGGCTCGGGGTCGACACACTACTCCGAGCCGGTTGGTCATTTTTGGTTCATCATTTTTCACCTTAATAAACTACCAATTTTTCATCTCCAACAAATTCCCTCCAGAGGCCAAATCGATGAATGAGTTTACCTTTTCAGAGATTTATGCAATATCCATAGAATATATTAGAATATTGCAAATGGAGCTCATTGTTTGTCTATTTCTTGCCAAAAAGTTGCTGATTTCCGTAAACTTTGAATATTGAAAGCCCTTATCGCAGGAATTATAGATTTGTATAAATTTGTCTTAATTCTACTTAATTGGAACATCTAAAATACCCTATGTCAAGAAAAAATCGTACGAATTTTTTTTATAAGCTATCCCACTGTTCAAAGGTGGGTTTTTGCTACAATGAGCCATGAAAAGCACTTGAATTTCGAGTATTTTAGTTGTAGTGTCAGTTGATTTTCGTTTTAACAGGTAATTAAATAAAAAAAACAAGTTTTTTTTTTCAACTTAAAGTAAGGAGCAACATTAAAACTTAGAACGAACAGAAATTATTACGTATATGAGTGGGTTCGCCCACCTCGCCAATACCTCACTCTTTACGCTAAAATCTGAATTTTGTTCCAATTCTTTAAGAATGATCCTTGAATCACAAAGGCCGTTTAATTAGAATAAATATTTCTTTTGCAAGTACTAAAAAAAACTTTAGCCTAAAGGACGAAATATTGAAGAGGGGGCGAACCCTCTCATATACGTAATAATTTCTGTTCGTTTTAAGTTTTAATGTTGCTCCTTACTTTCAGTTGAAAAGACTTGTTTTTTTTGTTTGTTTTTTTTTATTTCTGATCATATAATGCTGGGAAATCCGGCGCGCATAGAAAATCCCCTTCCCCCATGAAAAACTCTTCCATGGAAAGATCCTCCCACGTAACCTTCTTTTGCCGACCCCCCCCCCCCCCCTCACACACACCGGAAAAAAAACCCTGAAAATTTCTGTATAGTATAATTCCCAATAACCAATACTATATGTAAACAATGGCCAGAGTTCCCAACTTGCAGCCCTTCCCTCGGGGACTGTGGAGGATTAAGACATCCTCAAAGACATAGTTATAAGATTTTTCGACTATACTGAACAAAATTGCCATCTAAAAGTTTTGATCGGGTGACTTTGGGAAGAAACTAAGTGTGGGAGGGAGCTTAGTTGTCCTCCAATTTTGTGGTCACTAAAAAGGGCACTAGAACTTTTAATTTCAGTTCGAATGAACCCTTTCGCGATATTCTAGGACCACTGGGTCGATACGATCACCCTGAAAAAAAAAATAAACACGCATCTGTGATCTTTCTTCTGGCAAAAAAAAATACAACATTCCACATTTTTGCAGATAGTAGCTTGGAACCTCTATAGTAGGGTTCTCTGATACGCTGAATCTGATGATGTGATTTTCATTAAGATTCTGTGACTTTTAAGGGCTGTTTCCCCCTTTTTTCGAAAATGATACAAATATTCTCAGGCTCGTAACTTTTGATGTGTAAGACTAAACTTGATGATATTTATATATTTGAAATCAGCATAAAAATACGATTATTTTGATGTAGCCTTTCTATTTGTATGAAAATTTTGTTTTTAAAGTTTCGGTTACTATTGAGCCGGTTCGCTCCTTACTTAGAGTTTGTTACCACGAACTGTTTGAAAACATCATCTCATGTTCTCTAGTGCCCCTCAGAAAAGTAAACTGCGTCTATATTTTGTGTGGAGCACATCCACAAATAAAATTTTTATATTTTCCTCGACTTTTACTGATATTTTTTTATATTAGCCAAAAAATATTCGTAAGGTTTATTCAACGTCAAAATGTCACTTAGTTGATTTTATTTAATTGTAGATTACTACGAGTCTAGCAACTATTGTTGAAAAAAAAACTGTATATGTAAACAAGTCAAACCCAGATCATTGAAGTGTCTTGCTACTTTTTCGCATGTTTTCCTTGTAATTATTGTCTTAGAAAATTCTAGTGGAATTTTTGGCCATGATTTTAATGGTTTTCAAGGTTAGTTCTTTGAACAGTTCTTTTCAGAGGAAATATCTTCCGAGGAAAAAATACCGATACTCCTCGTAGGCTATTTTAGTCAAATCAATATGAACTTTGAAACACAGCTTTCATCAAAGAGATTACCGAGGAATTAGACATACCGATTGGCTGCCCCACCTCCCCTCCGGAAAATCAAACCCATAAATAGTTTTATTTTTTTAGATTTTGGCACCCATTAACCTTTCTTTTTTTTACGTACGTGCCTGATCACAACTGCTTCTTTTTTATTTCTTTTTTTCTTAACAGAAAACGGCCAGTGTATTAAAATTTATGGATATAAGCCTTATAGAATATAGATTTGTGAAGAGAAAATAATAACAGTAAAGTAAAACGAAAAATGAAGTTTCTTCCTCATTATCTTTATTGCCGAAGAAGTGACACTAAAGTTTTTGAATTTCAATACCGGAAAAGTTCTTACACAGGGTTGTGAATCTTTGCTCATAATAAAAATAATATTAAGCTTTCCATGAATACATATATCATGTACATGTACATATATTATATATATATATATATACTACTACTACTAACAACTCACCGCAGCACCTAGCCGCCTGAGGCCAACACAGATACGCACGCTCCTCCTCCATCCCAATCTATTCAAAGCCTCCCTTTTTACGTCCGCCAATGAGTTCCCATTTCCTTTAAATGTTTCTATATGACGTCGTCCCACCCAAGACGAGGACGACCTGCTTTCCGTTTAGCCCTAGACGGTTGGCCGAAAAGAACAATCTTCGGCAATCTGTCATCCTTCATCCGCACAACGTGCCCTAGCCACCTAAACCTCTCCTTCATTATAGCCCTAAAGAGCGGTATTTAACCACATTTTTCGTATGGCCTATTGTTTGGAATACGGTGAGTCAGCCGGGTACCCAGAACTATCCTTAACCAATTTCTCTGGAAAAAATCTAATAAATCTCCATTTGCGATTTAGAGCGCACCTGGTACAGATTTACATTTGAACAATGTAACCAGTGAACCTTCCAATATTCTAATCTTGTTTTGTACAAAGACTTCTATATTCCCAAAAACTTTTTTTAACTGTGAAAAAAACACCCTGAATCTTGGCTTTCCTGCTTTTAACATATTCACTGTTCCCACCATTTTGACTAATAATACTACCAAGGTAAGTGAAGCTGTCCACCTGATCAACCTTTTCATTACCCAACTTTACCTTATCATCTTCACTTATTCCTAGTCTTAGTGACTTAGTCTTTTTAACGTTAATTTTCAAACCAATCCTAGCACCCTGAACTCGCAAAACCTCTAAAACTTCACTAATTTTGCTCACATTTTCATCTAGGATGCTTAAATCATCAGCATAATCTAAGTCCAGGATACTTTTTCCTCCCCATTTGATTCCTTGGTCTCCTATTGCCTTTCCTGTGCTCCTTAAGACAAAGTCCATGAAAATAATTCATATAAAGGGATAGAACACAACCCTGCTTAACTCCTGATTTAATATAAAACCAGCTGCTAACCTCATTTCCTACCTTAACCGCAGTAGTATTACTCTCGTACAAAAAATTAATAATTTAATTGCCCATTCCCAGTATGTAAAGCATGGGCAAGGTTTCTGATATAATTTCCTTGTGTATAAAATTGAATGCTTCCCCGTAATCTGTAAAGCTTAGAGGAAAAGGTGTTTTACATCCCAAGCCCTTTTCAAATTTTAGCCTAAGAGTTAAAATTTGGTCGACACATCCTCTACCTTTTCTAAAAACGCACTGCTCTTCTCTTAAAACTTTGTCTACGGCATATCTCAGTCTAAAAAGTATCATATTACTAAGTAATTTCCTACCTACATAGACCAGAATAATCCCTCGATAATTACCACACTCACTTTTATCACCTTTTTTATTAAGTGGCTTAATTAAGGTTTTACTAAAATCGCTAGATATTTCCCCTTTTTCAAAAATCGAAGTTGTAATCTCCAGGAACTTATTTCTATATTCCGCGTTATAATTTTTAATACAATCTTTTATAGCAATCACAGTCTAGAGGCCCTCATCGATCCTTAGTCCTTTCAGTACTGCTACTAGTTCTTCGTCGCGATATATTACTTCTTTCACAACCAAGGTGTCATACGCTTTTTCTTTACCCACTATACAGTTTCTTGAAAGTCTATCTCAGTTTAGCAAACTCTTAAAGTGTTCGGCCCATCTCTCTTTAGTTTTTCCTTATCACTAATTGCGGTCCCATTCCTATCTTTAACTGGGTCAAGTCCGCATTAATTACTCTCTCAGAATTTGTTAACATGCCAGTACAATATTTTACCATTATGCCTTCTAGCTGCATCTTCCAGATCCTCGGCAATTTTATCCATAGCCTCTACTTCACATCTCCTTAGTTCATATTTTAATGCTTTCTCCACTTTCTTTACATTCCTTTTGTTTTCATATGATCTATCACTAAGGTAATTCTTGTACAAGTCCTTTCTCCTTTCTATCAAACATAAAGCTTTATCACTAATATTCTTAGCTGCAGTTCTAGCTTTCTTTCCTAAGACACCTTCAGCAACTTCAAAAATTAGTTTTCTAAACTTATTCCCACCATCTTCCACATTATCAAATTTGAAACTCTCAAGTTTAATATTCAACTGTTCCTGGAAAGTTTCTCTCAAATTCTTATCCTGGAGTCTATCAACATCATAACTTCCCGGGAGGTAGTTACCCTTCCAATATTTCTGCTTTAAATTAACCCTTGACACTACTAGATGGTGATCTTTACTCTTAACATCAATAACGGCACTCCTATATACCCTAGTATCTTGTATTGATCCTGCCAGTCTTCGGTTTACAATAACATATTCAATAAGGTTTGCTGTATTACCATCACGTGAATACCATGTTAACTTAAGAGCCATTTTATGACGAAACACCGTGTTGGTTATAACTAGATTGTTATACCTACAAAATTGCAAAAGTCTGTATCCATTACTGTTTTCTTTTCCTGCACCAAATTTACCTAGGCTAGGGTACCATATTACCCTATTTCTATCAACCTGCGCGTTAAAATCTCCCAGTAAAAACATCTGAATTTTTACAAGCTAATGTTGAAGTGAATAACTAAATTAGGCTAGATACTGGTTTTACATTAGTTTTGCAAGCTAATGTTGAAGTGAATCATTAAATTAGGCCAGATATTGGTTTTACATTAGTTTTGCAAGCTAATGTTGAAGTGAATCAATAAATTATGCTAGATATTAGTTTTACATTAGTTTTACAAGCTAATGTTCAAGTGAATCGTTAAATTAGGCTAGATATTGGTTTTGCATTAGTTTTGCAAGCTAATGTTCAAGTGAATCAATAAATTAGGCTAGACATTAATTTTACATTAGTTTTACAAGCTAATGTTGAAGTGAATCATTAAATTAGGCTAGATATTGGTTTTACGTTAGTTTTACAAGCTAATGTTGAAGTGAATCAATAAATTAGGCTAGACATTAATTTTACATTAGTTTTACAAGCTAATGTTGAAGTGAATCAATAAATTAGGCTAGACATTAATTTTACATTAGTTTTACAAGCTAATGTTGATGTGAATCATTAAGTTAGGCTAGATATTGGTTTTACATTAGTTTTGCAAGCTAATGTTGAAGTGAATCAATAAATCAGGCTAAACATTAATTTTACATTAGTTTTACAAGCTAATGTTGAAGTGAATCATTAAATTAGGCTAGATATTGATTTTACATTAGTTTTGCATTCTAATGTTGAAGTGAGTCAATAAATTAGGCTAGGTATTAGTTTTACATTAGTTTTGCAAGCTAATGTTGAAGTGAATCAACAAATTAGGCTAGACATTAATTTTACATTAGTTTTACAAGCTAATGTTGAAATGAATCAATAAATTATGCTAGACATTCGTGTTACATTAGTTTTACAAGCTTATGTTGAATTGAATCAATAAATTAGGCTAGACATTAGTTGGCCTCCCCCAGGCCATTCAGCGTGTCCCCAGGTGGTGATAGGGGAACGCCCTACAGATATGTAGGGTACCTCCACAGGAGGCACGGACCAAGGAGGACCTTGTCCCTGGGGGTGCATAATAGAAACTGAGGCACCCTCGCCAGGGGTCATAAATACCGACGGAGGAGGAAGAAGGCCCCTCAAATGTACGCTCAAAAGGGCCCACTGGTATGTCCACACGTCCCATGTGTCACAAACCTTCTCCCAGTAATGCGTTAAATTGCATGGTGATGCAGAACACCATTGTAGGAGGATCCTCTATAGGAGGACAACTGCGGCACGGCGTAAGATACAGATCTATGGAAAACGGCCTCTGCAAATGGCTGCCTCGACCCTTTTGGGGTACCTGCAAGACTGGAGACCTTGCACTAAACTCTATTCCTACTTGAGAAGGGGCGCCCCTCGTTAAAGTTATAGCCTAGTAAACGACACAGCATTCGCACGGGATTCTGACTAATGGATAATTCTTCTGGGCTTGGTATGTTTTAACGGGCGTTTTCGGGCTGAAAACCCTGTTCCTAGCTGATTTATCTATTATGGGCTGCCTTCCTATAGTAGCATAATATTATATATATATATATATATATATATATATATATATATATATATATATATATATATATATATATATATATATATATATATATATATATATATATATATATATATATATATATATATATATATATATATATATATATATATATATATATATATATATATATATATATATATATATATATATATATATATATATATATATATATATATATATATATATATATATATATATATATATTATCAAACTGTCATACATTATTACCATCATTAGATTATATTTTATTATCAAACTCGATCAAAAAACGTATTTGTTTTCATTCTTTTCTCTATAATGGTGGGAAATAAACATTTACGTTTGTTTCCTCATTTTTCCATGGCACAAAACTGGAGTACACTCTTTTTTCTTCTTTTAATGGAAGCCCAATTTGTATTTTTTTTTTGGATTCTCATAAGGAATGGCAGGAACATCAACGATTGGAATTTTTCGGGCTGTCACTCGGGCAGCTCGAGAACAAGAATATCGGCATAAGACTAAATATTCCAAGTCTTATAGATTAATTTAAAAAATATATACTAAAAGGTAAATCTAATGAGTGCAGTGTCTCAATTTTGCTTTTTAATCAATATTGTTTGATAATTAAACATGCAAAAATGTTTACCCTAGGCACGTTTTTATGCGCAGATTTTAAAAAATTTGATCATAAAAAGGGAATTTAAAGAATAGTTGAGCAAGACTAACCAGGCAACAAATAAAAAAAAATCAAGGATTGCTAGGAATTGCTACAGGAAAGGGCATTTCTAAAAGAAACACTAGTGACAAGCCACAAGGTTTGATAACCCTTTGCATGTGTTATGCCGTAGAAAGACCTATGAAAATGGTGTGAGACAAGTTTATCTTACCATTAGTTTTAAATGAATTATTTGAAAAAGTAGGTATACTTGTATGAAATATTTTCTAGTGCAGAAGAGATTTTCCATGCACGGCGTTTCTCGATTCTTGTTGAATTCTGATCTGTAACTTTGAAGAGGAATTTTTTATTCTTGCTAAAATACAATTAAGTTTTGTTCATTTTCTAGCTTCTTCACCGAGGAGGATGGAGCTTTAAGGTATTTTTATGGATAGCTAGCCGCAAATGCTGTTTATTTGTTGCTATCTTTTGTATTCATCTGTGCTATGTCCAATGTCCTTTATATAATCTTTCTCTCCGTTTTCTACTTTTTGCTTAACGTGCATGATTTATTTACTTGATTATAATATCGGCTTTGAAGCACAAGCTTAAAATTTTGTCGTTTGCATTGTTTTATTTTTTTTTAATTCTTTACAAAGTCATTTACATTATTTTTTGTCTCTCCTCTTTCGCATGAAATGAAATTCTTCATTTGGTTTGTTCTGTTATAAAAGTTGCTATTTCCTATTTTATGAACACAAAAAATAACAAAAAATAGAAACGCCAACAAAAAGAACGAAAAAAGAGTAATCAACTTTTGACTGGTGACATTGTGTAAGATTTGATTGGCTCATCCGTTTTGTCTGTGCATTAATCTCTGCTCTCCCCCCTCCCCTTTTTCAAAATTTCATCTGGAACGCTGTGAGGTTTAAGCAGCAAAGAAACATTAATCCATGGTATCTTCTTATGGGAATAGAAAAAGGCAATACCTAAAATATTTGATTTTTCTGTGTAAAGCAGGGCTCTTCCAACTCGTATGAGTCAGTCGCGGTGCCATAAATTCTTTGAGAAATATTGTATCAGTCGTTTTAAAATGTTTAAAATATGGCATCGTTTACAATAAACAAAGCGTTTTAATCTTAAAGCCTTTATTTTAGGAAGAATAGAGGTGTCATATTAGGTTTTCTAAAGAAACCAAGATTAATCATAACGTGACTTTTTAGCCAAAAGCGAATAATGAAAGCGTTATGTAGTCCTGTAAATTCATTTTGGTAGTTATGTATTAATCTCCGATGATTAGTAGTGTTGCATGAGGCATATGGATTATGTTTTGCTATTAAGTATCCTTGTACAAGTACGAAGATTCAAAAGCGTATTATTCCTATAGTATGCTGTTTTTATCCTGCTAAATTGGAAAAATTCGATAAAGTTTTTGGCTTGAAGCTCAACTCTTACTATCTAAAAAGAAATAACTAATTAATAAATAATTAATTCGTAATTAATAAAAATAAACATAAATAATAAAAATTAAAAATAAATAATTCATGATACAGTGCTATCTTTTTTCTGTATTAAGTGGCTCGTAGTACCCAGAGTTACATCTCCAAGGGAAAGTTAGAGAAGTTAATATGTATGAAGATATAGGATCTAGGTGTCTTCAAATCCTTTTTTTCTCCTTTTGTCAAGTTTTAGCTTGGACAATAAGGGTAAAAATCACCTCATTACTGGTTTGATTCGTCGAGCATCAATTCAGTTAGGAACATATTTCATTATATTCCAGTTTTTGCATCACAGTGCTTCACAGTTTCCAAATTTGCTTCACAGTTTAATGTCAAAAATAAATTGTATGGATAGATTTATTAATAAAACTCCAAAGAAAAAGACTAACCAGGGAAACGCGTTTAAGGTCAGCGAAATTCACAGAAAAAAATGAACCGCATATATTTTGCTGGTATAATCAACAAAGCCACGTCAACGCCAACAACGAAGAAAAAACAGAAATTAAAGCAACAAAAAAGTGCGTACAATGTAGAGTTAAAATAGTTAAACAAAACAAGAAGATAAAACTAGAAACTGAAATCAAGATCAAAAGGAACAACCAAATATGCAATAGAGCTATAACACTACTATTAAAGCATCCTAAAACATTTTATATTCTACCCTTCAGACTGCTTTTGAGTGAAAAATTGAACAGAACATTGTGACAAAAAAGAACATGATGTCGTGACATGCTGAAGTTTTTATTAACTTTTTATTCTGGAAAAGAAGGTTTGTGGGATCTTAGGAAGGGTTTTTATAAATTTTCATGCCATTGTTAGCCAAGTTTAGCTTGCTATACTCGTCAGCAGTTCCAGGTCTGGCTTGTTGAACTCGGTAAACCTCTTAAGTAAGAAACAAAACGAAAAATCCTCGAAAGTTCAATTCTGTGCAGACCAATCTTCTTCTCAATTGTTCCAGCCTTTTGTTCACATTCAAGTGGTGACGGTAATTTTGAATGACAAGGGTATCGCATATTGGGTAACAGAAGCCATAGATTTAAAGGAAATATATAGTCTCTGATTTCTCACTTAAGAGAGATACAGAGAAACATCGATATTAATTCCATTGACGAAAGCATTTTGATAAAAAAATCTTTTGCTAAAGCAAGTAACTCCGTTTGCAAAATTTTCTCAACGTTACCTTGTTTTCCGGACACCGTTCCCTCTGGTCTCTCTCTGCGGGGTTGTATTTGGTACATCTAACTAGGATGTGAGACATCCATTACGTTAAGCAAAAGATCGCTAATCCCGGTGTTAACAGTAACATAGCAGGAAAGTGTATATGTATACCTTCCTTTTACAACTAGTTCTATCTATTACATGGCACTCTGTTAAATATGCAAGAAAGTAAAATATTTTATCCTTCTTCCGTGATAATTTGCAAAGATTTGATGACGCTCAATCAAATCTTTTTGATTGAGATCGTCAATTCTAGTTGACGCTCAATTGAACTTGTCTATTTGGAAAACCATCGAGTGTAAAGGAAATTTTGTAAAATATAGTTAGGATCATTTTAGAAGAAAACGAATAATTAGTTGGCTATTATTTAAATAGATGGCATAGAGGTTTAGGTCTGTTATCCCTGCGACTTTAGATACTGATACATAGATGTCTACTTTATGAAAAAAAAATGCAACTAGTGCCCTCCTAGACTGTGGTGTGTGTACACTTTATTTCGAACCTTGCATTAGACTTTGTTTACTACTATTAAAAATTACCTTAGATATTGTATTTTATAATTTAGGTCGGTGAGTCTGCGTATCACACAATACATCCAAGTGATACGTCTCTAGAAGGCTGGAACTATGGCATTATCAAGCATAGCCGCTCAAATTCTTGGTCAGAAAGTTTTGATGAAATTAAAAGTTCACCTCCAGGAAATGCTGTTTCACCTGTTAAAGAAGAACATGAAAGAAACTGCAAGTAAGTTTTTCTTTTTATTTCCCTCGGTTTTATGCGAGCTGAATTCCAAAATTTGTTTTTTTTTTTTCGCCCAAAACCAAAGGCCGTATTTAACTTATTTCAAAAACAAGTTAGAAAGTGACAAGGTTCCCTGATTTTATTAGCTGATCAATTATTCAATGATGTTCATTTACTGATCACAATTTTAGAGGTTGTATCGTACTTACCACTTCATAGCGGGTAGGGCAAACAAATAATGCTCGACTGGAATTTGACTCATAGAATATTTTAATACTTACATATCAGAGACTACGTAACGTGACACGCTGTATCATATCAAACATTTCGTGCTAACGAACTGTAAGTAATTAGCGACTCGGCTCAATAGTAACCGAAACTCTAAAAAACGGAATTTTAATATCAATAGGTACATCAAAAGAATCAGCTGATTCAAAAGAAGCCGATTCCAAATATATGAGATTTATCAAGTTTGATGTTAACCATCGAAAGTTATGAGCTCGAGAAAATTCAATTAATTTTCGAAAAAGAGGCAAAACACCCCCAAAACCTCTATTGATTTAAAAAAAAATACACCCTCAGATCCAGCATACCAGAGAACCCTACTGTAGAGGTTTCAGGCTCTTACGTGCAAAAATGTAGAATTTTGTATTTTCTTTGTCGGAAGAAAGATCACGGGTGTGTATATTTATTTGTTTTTTTGTTGTTGTTTTTGTCCCAGGGGTGATCGTATTGAACCATTGACCTCAAAAGATCGAGAGAGGGCTCATTTGATCGGAAATTAAAAGTTCTAGTGCCCTTTTTAAGTGGCCAAAAATATTGGAGGGCAGCTAGACCCCCTCCCACGTTCATTTTTTTCCTCAAAGTCGTCCGATCAAACTTTTGAGATTGCCATTTTTTCAGCAAAGTCGAAAAATCTAATAACTATATATTTGAGGATGACTTGACCCCCCACAGTCCTCGGGGAAAGGGCTGCAAGCTATGAGTTTTGCCCAATGTTTACATATAGTATTGGTTATTGCTTACTTTACTTTTGGCGGGAACCAGACGATGAACTGTTCTGCCCGGCACCAAAGGATCTTAGGATGACTTCCGACGACCACTTGGACCTGTCGGCTGCAGCTTCTCCGGCGGGCTTCAGCCAGTCTTTGTCCCATCTCCGTCGGTTTCTCCTGAATCCTCCTCACGGTTCCAGGTCTTCCTTGAATTTTCGCCACAGGTTCTTCTTTTGTCCTTCTGGTTTACGTTTCCAGGAGGGGGCTGGCTCGCAGACAAGGATGTCTTGACATATCGTGCCTATTGGTTATTGGGAAGTACACAGATGTTTTTCGTTTTTCAGGGGAAATTTTTCGTGGGGGAAGGGAATTTTCCAGGGCGGGGGGCCAGATTTCCCAGCACTATTTAAAAAACGAGCAGAAATCGAATTAAAAAAAAAGTTTTAGTCAACTAAAATTAGGGAGCAACATTAAGACTTAAACCGGACAGAAATTATTAAGTATATGAGGAGGGTCACCCTCCCCTCACTACCTCGCTTTTTACTCTAAAGTTCGTCTTTTTTTGCAGTTATTTAAGAACGACTCATGAACCACAGAGGCAGTTTAATTAAAATAATAAGCTCTTTTAAAAGTTTTAAGAAAACTTTAGCGTAAAGAGCGAGGTATTGAGTAGAGGGAAACCCCGTCATATTCGTAATTTTTTCTGTCCGGTTTAAGTTTTAATGTTGCTCCTTACTTTCAGTTGAAAAAAACTTGTTTTTTTTTATTTAATGTAAGTAAGAGGGCAACATTGAAACGGAAAATCATAAGAAATAATTCCATGTTTGAGGGGTGGGCTCCCTTCTCAACCCCTTGCTCTTTACGCTAGAGTTTCCTAGTGCTTTAAAAAAGCTTCATGCTCTAATTCATCGGATTTTGTGTTTCAGCATTCGTTCTTAGAGAATTGGAACAAAAAGTCAAACTTTAGCGTAAAGACCGAGGGGCTGAGGAGGGGGCAGGACCCCTCATACGCAAAATAGTTTCTTTCTGTTTTAAGTCTTAAAGAAGTTGCAATCTCTACAGTAGGGTTCTTTGGTGTTTAAATGCATTCTATACATATGTCTAAATACATTGAAACATTGTAATATAAATTGGAGAAGAGAAATATTACCATTTAATATAGCTAAAAATAAGGCTTCTGTTAGCACCCCATTAATTTCTACCTACCCCTGCTCCCCCTCGCTTTCTTGCTCTTCCCCAAAACTCGATCTATATTTGTCTGAAGGCACAACGAGAGTTAAGATATTCGGGCATTAAAATGCAATTTTCGAGGCATCTGCCCGTTCCCTCTCCCTAAAAAGTTACCCATTGTGCCCCTCCTTCATGACAGCTGATGTACAATTATACATCATTGAACTTAATTTATGAAAAATCGAGTTAATCAACTTAATTAAATAAAGCATTAGGATAAATGTCCATGTTAACAATGCATCTAGTATGGACTACTTGACTTTTCAGGAGCGAATGAGCCACCGTGGACGCATCCCTGATCTTTCTTCTGGAGAAAAATGCAAAATTCCTGTTTTTTTGTGGGTAGGAGCTTGAAACCTCTAAAGTAATATTTTCTGTTATTGTGAATCTTCTGGTGTTATTTTTACTAAGATCGCTTGCTTTTATGACAATTCCGAGTATTTAAAAGTAATTCAGCTTAAAGTTACTCTTATAGCGGTATTAGTGTAAGATTATATGCTTACTTTAGAAAAGCAGGAGAAAAATCTCTCAAAAGTAAAGGTAATACTGATGAAATTATGCTGTCTAATTCAGTATGTCCAAGAACCCCTGCCGAAGATTTAAAGCTCATATTTGCAACAACATGAAACTTGCATATTTTTTCTTAAAGAAGGGTGCTTTGAAATTTGAGCGAGCCACGAACCGAAGCACGTGTTTATTTCTTTGTTCTTTCCCAGGCAAGAGGGATTATATCGAACCAATGGTTGTAGAATATCCCGATAATGCTTTTTGGAATAGTAATTCGAAGATCTAGTAGCTTTTATATATAATTAAAGGGTGTGCTGCAGGGAAAGGCTGCTTTTATTATTTCAGGTTGAAAAGCAAGAATTTTGGCCGAAATTTACTGTAAAAATGGTTTTCAGTATTGGTAGGATGATAGGAGAATGATGTAATAAAATGGAGATGTGATTCAAAATAATATAGTTTTTCAAAGGGAGTGGGAAAGGAGAGCGTAGAAATTGGTTTTCAGTAATTTATATAATCCTTCCAACCTGTGGGCAAGTACTTAGAGGGATTGTATTTCGCTATTTGGTTTTGACAGCAATTTTCCGAACAACGCTGGGTAGTCGGTTAATCATATAATGATGCAAAATTATTTATTTCTGTTGAGCTCGTCGATTTTAAAAGGAAGCCAACCTACCATCCTCCTTCTCTTGCTTTTTTTTATATATTAATTCACTTTTATTTCCGAAATAAGAGTTTTCTAAGCATACTAAGTTTTATCCGAAATAGAAAATTCCTGAAGATTTGTCATGTAGATAACAGTGATTTTACCCAAATTAATCAATGTCTTTGCAGGCTTTTAGATCCAGGAAAAGCTTCTATTTATGATTCAATCCGAAGGGCCTATGCCGAGATCCTCTATCGTTGGGAGATGCCGGATGAGCGTGCTATTGTTTTGAAGTTTCAGTCTGTACCAAGCGGAAACCATATGGGCATTGATTTCTTTGTCGAGTGCAATGTCTGTAGAGACGCTGTCAAAGAATCCTGTTGCAGAAGATGCAAAAAAATAGCTTTGCAGTGTGCTCTTTGTCATGTGGGAGTAAGAGGTAACTTATATACTTTGAGCACTTTTTCCCTGATTGAATGTGTAATTTTCAAAAGAATTCGGATATCCTATGAATGTTTTCAGGAATATTTGAATTAGTCGTTGCTTTATTATGAACAGTGGACAAAAGATCTGGACAAATGTTTAAATGAGTTGACGGAAGAAGTCCAGCTAGGAAAGGATAGTTTCTTAAATCCTCGCTGTAAATGAGCATTCTCAAAGAAAAGCCTTTCTAGGGCCGCTTATATTTATTAAAATTACTCTTCAAACGTTTTGCTTTGGCAATGAATTTAAAAGAACAGTATATTTTACTTTTCATTACTTCCTCCATTTTTCTATCTCGAACGCCTAGAATGTATTAAAAAAAACGTTTGTAAAAAATGGGACCTATATAGAGGGTCTTTGTTATATCAGAAGTTTTCACATTTTAGGGCTTATATATTTCTTCGAGTGCTCTCTCTCTGTTCTTACGATGAACGGCAAACTTCGACCATTATAACTAATCGAAATAATAGTTACCATTCCGGAATTATCTTCAAATGCCGTTTCTTCCTCATTTAAAGTTTTGTTTTAATAGGTTTTAGGTTATTACAGGCTAAAGTTTGTTCTTTACTAGGTTGCGACAAATGCTGCAACCATGATGAGAACGTCATAAATGAATAATCTAATCACAATCATGTTTTGTTCTTTTCGCACTCTTTTTTTTTGCTTTTTTTTTTTTTTTTTTTTTTTTTTTTTTTTTATATGTTTATCTTTTAGGATCATCAACATTCTGTTTAGTCTGTGGACATGGTGGTCATACTAAGCATATCATGGAATGGTTCATATCTTTTGAAAGCTGTGCTACAGGCTGTGGTTGCAAATGTAAAATAGTCTCACCTATCGTAGTTTGACCCAAATTATATTGATACTATTAAGTCTTAGTTAGTTTTGTTCCCTTTCTTATTTTTATCGACTCTTATCTTGCTTAACATATACAAAGGTACAATTTTACCTGTTTTTTTTTTGTGCTTTACTTTCTAAAGTGAAAAGAAAATGTGGCTGTTTAATATGCTGCTTTATGATTTTCTTGAGGGAGATAGAATATTTATTCAGCAAACAAATAAGGTAACAAAAAATAAATTCACTAGTAATCCTTATGGTTTTTACGGTCAACTCCAGACAGCCAAATAAATCTATCGCTAGTAAATTTTCCAAGTAGAAAAAATTACAGATTGAAAAAAAAATCTAGAAAAAATCAAAACCTGAAACCCTGTTCTGTATAAAAAAAAAAAAAAATCTTGAATGATGGGCAGCAAGGAACTATCGTATAGAAGGGTTAACAATTAAAATATAGACCTTGTAGACCTCTTAACATGTTTGTATGACTAATGAAGAATTTATTGTCGCAGAGTCGTATCGATTACTCTCAATGATACGAATCAAACATTTTGGTGCATTTTCATGCGGTATGTCAAAACAAAAAGATATTTTGAAAGTAACAAAAAAGACCTGAAACTGGTTAAAATATTAATTCTCATGTATCAAACGAAAGTATTCTACTTTCTACTATCTTAAACTGATCTCCGGGTATCACAATTCTTAAGAACATGAACGGCCAGATTTGAGAGCACGTGTTGACTCTAAAGGTATTCGAGAAGTAGATATCACGCCGAACAAGAGTAAATAAAGCAACGGTGAACGGCGGAGAAAAATGTTACGGTAAGCATTTCAAATAGAAAATTATAATCTATCTTTCTATGAATCCCTAGAGTCCCAGCGATTTCAGATGATATAATTTAGGAAACTACGAGTAGCATCCACTCTTATTCCGTGACATTTTTCAGAAGTCACGGCGCTAAAATCAGTAAGATCCAACACTGAGCTTTTCTAAAAGAGGAACTTGCAACTAAAAGAACTTGGGTGCGTTCTTTTCTTAAAAGAACTTGGGTTTAGTCCCACTAAAGGAACTGAAGGAACCTGGGTGTGTAAGAAAGAATTTGCAGCGGGATTGTTTATAGTTTTCCTTCAAGGGATTGACCTTCGTGCACTTTTGAATCCTTGACTTCACTTATGTTGTTGATGCCTCTGCAAAAAATTTCTCATCTGCAAACAGTGTTAGAGCTTGATCGAGGTCTTGTTGCCTTTGAGAACTATTAGCTTCAGAGCTAAGCCTACCAAGGGCCAAGTTAAGGTCACTGACACGTAGCGTGAACAATATTGATCTCAAGGGGAAATACCTATGGGACTCCACGTTCCATTTTATGATCCACTGATTGACCATGGGATTGCCCAACTGCAAGTAAGGAGCAACCCAGCTCAATAGTAACCGAAACTCTTAAAACGGAATTTTGATACCGATCGATAAATCAAAAGAATAAGATTTTTGTTCTGATTTCAAATATACAAATTTTATCACGTTTAGTCTCACCCATCAAAAGTTACGTGCCAGAAAAAATTTGCCTTATTTTCGAAAAAAGGATAAACACCCCCTAAAAGTCATAGAACCTTTATTAAAATCAAACCATCAGATTCAGCGTATCAGAGAACCTTATTGTAGAGGTTTCAAGCTCCTATCGGCAAAAATGTGGAATTTTGTATTTTTTGCCAGACGAAAGATCACAGATGCGTGTTCATTTGTTTTTGTTTTTTTTTCAGGGGTGATCGTATCGACCCAAGGGTCCCACAATATCGCGGGAGGGCTCATTCGAACGGAAATAAAAATTTCTAGTGTCCTTTCTAAGTGACCAAAAAAATGGAGGGCAACTAGGTCCCCTCTCACGCTCATTTTTATCCCAAAGTCACCCGATCAAAATTTTGAGATAGCCATTTTGTTGAGAATGGTCGAAAAATATAATAACTATGTTTTTGAAGATGACTTAATCCCCCACAGTCCCTTGGGGAAGGGCTGCAAGTTATGAACTTTGCCCAA